>NC_056745.1:173077218-173184718 GCF_019279795.1 Protopterus annectens | reverse complement strand
GGCCTCCTATAGATATGTAAAGAATTTCCACGGCGATACCAAAATGTGCTCTGAGCTACTGCACAATGGGATCTCCTATACTGAGCCAACAGATATTGCCAATATACTGGCACACAGATTCCGTGGGAACTTTACCCCTCTCCCCAACCCAAAGAATCAATCACAATACCAGTACACTGCCAGGCACCCAGCAGTACTGCTGCTTGGGTTATACCACCACTGTCCAAGGCCAAGAATACAGCTTCTGTTGGACCTGGATTTATCTCTAGCTGTCTTCTGAATGAACTACAGAATGAGCTGGCACCTCACCGGTGTGCCCTGTCCAATCACAACCTCACCTCAGGCTTTGTCCCTACTGACTGGTGGCCCTGCTGCTTGAGTGAGAAGAGAGTTTTCCTCCTAGGGGTAGGTGAAGGTGGGCAGAGGGGTGGTTGGGAGGAGGTGAGTCATTGTAAGTTCTTACCAAAAGGGGTTGGCTTAAAACTCCCTGGTTTTAAAGTGGAGGTAGTCCACTGCTTAGATCTCTGCATACCCTGGGGCTGCTGTCTGGGGGGTCTGTTTCAATGGATCCTAGGCTGGGCCTGTTTACTCGGAGCAGGAAAGGACCAGTGCTTGGAGGGAAAATGCCTGCTGAACCTTGGAGGCTGGACCTGTAAGAAATCTTTAACTGTTTGCACAGATTTTGCTTTTTCTTTCATCTTTTTTAAGACCTCTTCTGCCTTAGTGCCAATTAAGTTATCTTTGTGCAAGGGTGCATACGACAATTTAGATTTGACATGGTCTGGCATGGGTTGTTCCTTAAGTCATGCATGTCTTCTAATGACAGATCCAGTGACTGCTGCCCTGCAAGAAGCTTCCAGGGCATCAAAACCACAGTGCAAGGTGTGTTTCATTACTTAAATTGCAAAATGCATTAAGTCTTGCAAATCTTTAGATCCTGCCCAAGCAGGAAAGGAGGACATTTTTGTTTAAGGAGTTCCAAGGTATGTTGCTGATATTTAAGCATATGGAACTGACAATTTAGTGCCCTGATAGCAAGAGTAGCTGAGGTGTATACTTTTTTACCCCATCTGTCCAATGCTCGGGAATCCCTGTCTGAGGAGTTGGGATTCTTAGCAAAGGATGTTTTAATCCCTTTTGGCCCTTGAGAAATGACCTCAGGGTCAGCTGTGTGAGTCAGGGACTCGGTAGTACCTGTCTGGTTTTCTGGGAGCAGGAGGTAGGGTATCAGGAGTAAAGCTGGATTCAAGGAAAACATCATCCACCACATCCAGGACTGGGGGGGGATGGCCAAGGATCTGTGTTGCAGAAGAGCTAGGAATTCCCAGTGTCTCTTTTTAGACCGAGGGTAGTCCTGACTCTCCCATTGGAAATGCTCCCTTAAAGTATGCAGAGTTTCCCCAAAGGAAAAATCCTCTGGGGGAGAGGCTGAAGGAATGGATTCCTCTGCATCAGAATCCTCATAAGTGGAGAGGGGCTGCATGTCTTCATTGTCAGATGCATCAGATTCATCTGACTCTTATTCAGACAAAACTATGGGGGACAGATCTCTTTTCTTTTTTGAAGGGGTAGCTTGGCTTCCCCTGGTCAGCATGATAAAGTCTTCTGCCATTTTAAGCATTTGAGAGTGAGGCAAGGTAGCAGGCGCCTGAGAGTGGGTAGTGAGTTTCTTGGGTGTGGTTCAAACCCTGGGCCTAAGGAACTCAGTTGTTTTCGAAAGAACGGTAGTTGCGAAAGAAGACATCGGCTTGTGTCAAGATTCAGAGGCGCGAAGGACTTCCTCGGAAGCCGGTGCCTGCTCAGCGGCTCCGCACCCATCCAAGGTAGAGATGACCGCAGGATCCTTAGACGAAGAAGAGTTTTGCGGCATACTGGACTCCGAAAGGGTCTCAGGAGCATCTTAAGAGTCAACTAAAGTGGACATTAGGGGCTACGAAAGCACCTCACTGAGTACAGGAGGAGTGACGACTAGCTTAACGGAAGTGTTGGAAGGTTTGGACCTGTGCAATCTGTCTCTGTCTTTATCTTCACGTCTTTTTTTTTGAAGATGTGCTGCTGGATGGCTTACCAAAGCAATATCGGAATTCGAGGACTGTAAACAAAAATATCTGGCTACAATAAGGGCTCAATGATAGTTCTGGCGTTAAAGCACAGAAGCGACAATGGGGGACGTCATGGTCTGGGCCTAGGAAAGTGACGCAGTAAGAGTGGATGTCTCGGTGTGGTATTTGTTTCCACAGGCGAGACAATTAACTTTTTCTGACATCGGTTTGTGCAAGAAAAAAGGATCCCCAACAGGGTACTTAGCTTTAGAAGACTTCAACTTCAATATGAAAATTAAAACTCAGGTAGCATCCCAACGGCACTTGTGCAAACTGCTTCTGCTTCGGGCTCCATGGCAAGAAATACTGATGTAATGGTGTCGGCCGCCTTACTTTATACCACTGATGACCTGACGTCAGTCCTCAAGCGACAGCAACCAAAGTAGAAATACTAAGTCTCTGGTATTCGGACCGGTCGAGGGCTACCCTGGCAGGGATAACACAAATGGGATGACTGCAACAGTGAAACAAGAAGAACATCAAATGTAGTTTCATGACTACTACCCCCATGGTGAGAATTATTGAAATGTACAACTACAGAACTGTCTTCTTCCTCATAAATAATGTCTCACATGTACTAACAGCCTAGTTTTAAAACACTTGTTACTCTCCCCCACATAAAATATGTTACAAGGGCATCTAAGAGCATTCTCCATACACTGACCTCTTGAATGTACAGAGTCCCACATGTTGTCCACCCTTTTCCCTCAAGCAGTAATGACAGAATGTGGTAGGCCCTACCTATCAACCTCCTACTCTATGGCATTTGTACAAAGCCTGACATAATTTGGGACAAAGGCCCAAAAACATGGCCATACTTGAAATATTGCTGTTATACACTGAGAAAATTGCTGGTGTTACAGGGTTTGTTGCAACATATCTTTTCTGAGGGATATAACGTTTGAAACACAAATAGATGTTGGCATGTACTGACTGCAATCACCAGAGTATGCTACTGATTTGCCAAGAACAACACCTGTCTAGGGAACAGACCAAACATAACAGGCAAACCTCTAGCCATTATGTGGATAGCCCTACAGTTGAGAGCTATGCAGACACAGAACTTTGTCAGACTGAAACCCATGCAGAAGCAGCATGCTCAGATAAACACTGTTACACAAGCAGTATTCAAAACATATAACAGCAATGCTCACATTCTGCCCCCAAGTCTTGAATCTTCTCCACCATTTAGTTGGCTTGTCTCCACAGATCTTGTTATAAGATGTATTAGCTCACACACCTCCAGGATTTCTTCCTCATAGGTAAGGGAAACGGCCAACACCCACATGGAGTACTCAATTATAGGAGTGTGTTGCCATAACATTGGCTATTGGAATAACTACACAGCTGCTCTGCATGCAGTCAGCAACTGGGGAACACCAACTGGTGCTCAGGCCATCACATGGTCATGAGCATTACCTACAAGAGACAAGCTGCCATCTATTCCAACCACCTCTGTCATAGACAATCAGTGCAAAGCTGAAGAAGTGTGAGAAAAAAAAGGATATATCTGTGAAATATCCAGAAAGAAAAAAGGTATGTGAAACAAGTAAGCATGTAACTGAATGCAGTAGATGGTCTGTAATAATGGATAAAAGAAGTTATGTACTCATTATAACATTCCATGTGAGTTGTTCATCTCATCTTCAAAATTCGTACTGATGGGTTCGGAGCCGATCCTTGGCTCCGACTCAGCCTAATGCAAAAGCTTGAGGCCTACTCCCTATCCCATGATGCACTGGTGCTTCCCTCAGATCTTGTTTGCTGCCAATAAAAGTACATACCACTCTCGATATACCAAAAACAGAGGAAAACTAGATAAAGATCAATACCACCATGTCTTAGGTGAACACTCGGTCCCCAAGAAGCTTGGATGGGGGTTGGATGGTGGGACGTAAGAATGAAGGCGAGATAAACAACTCATATGGAACTTTATGGTGAGTACATAACTTCTTTAAGTGAAGTTGTTCTATCTCATCTTTCTTTCTTACTGATGGGTTAGCTTCCCAAGTACCATCTTTCTTGAGTGGCTCACTGGAGTATATTCTTCAAGACAGTGGAACCAAAGGAAGCCGTGTCTCTGGAGGCTCTATCTACTTTGTAATGAGTGATGAAGGTATGAGGCCTTGACCAAGTAGCTGCTGCACAAATAGTATCTATCGGTAATTTGGAAGTAAAGGCTGACGAGGTGGAGACAGCCCTAGTAGAATGGCCCTTTATATTTTGATGTAATGGTGTACTTACTGAACTGTAAGTGAAAGAAATACAATCCGATAATAATTTTGATAAAGTGGTTTTCACGACAGGTGCACCTTTCTTGGACTCTGAGAAAGAAACAAAGAGCTGTTCTGTTTTCCTGAAATCTTTGGTCCTGTTTAAATAGCATTGAAGCTGTCTGTGAACATCAAGCTTGTGCAGCATATACTCCATCTTACTGTCATATTTAGGGAGAAAACAGACAACTCTATAGACTGATTGAGATTTGCCTCTGAACATACTTTTGGTAAAAACGAGGGATTTGTTCAAAGAGAAACTATCATTATGAAAAATCATATATAGGGGTTTAATGGACAAGGCTTGTAACTCCGAAACCTTTTAAGCAGAAGTAATGGCCACTAGCAATATGGATTTCCATGTCAGATACTTCAGGTCACACGAACAGGCTTCATGGTTCAAAAGGTGGTAGGATGATTCGAGAAAGAAAAAAATTTAAATACCACGGGGTAATTTGAGATTTAATGGGTGGTCTCAGATGTAATGTGCCTTTGAGAAATGCCTTGGAAAGTCTATATGACATAATATTAGACCCTTGATGACCAAGATGAAAGTTAGATATTGCAGCTAATTGGACTCAAATGGTTGCGGCAGCTGCCCCCTCATTGAATAGTTCAGTCAAAAATTACAAAACAGAAGATAAAGGAGCTAAACAGGGATCAATGTGAAAAAACAATGCCCATACTGAGAATATTTTCTATTTGCTAAAATATAACTTCCTAGTAAACAATTTGTGGGAAGATATCAGTATATGCTGAGATGCAGCTGAAATATTCTGAAACCTGGCTATATTTGGAATTGGAGCAGCCAAGCTGTCAATTTGAGGGACTGAAGAGAAGGATGAAGAGCCCCCAATGAATGAATGAATCAGGAGGTCTGGAACTGTGTCCAAGATCCAAGGTTATTCCAATAGATGAGGCTGCAGGAATGGAAACCAAATCTGACGAGGCCAGTAGGGGGCTATGAGAATTATGGTCCTTTTCAGAACACCGGCTTTCTGTAAATCTTTGGGTATCAGAGGAAAAGGAGGAAAGGCATAAAGGAGACCTGGAGGCCAATCGTGTACATGTGCATCCCTTGGGGCATCCCCCAGTGGGGGGCTTAGGACAAAACAGCTGCAGCATTTCGTGTTTGTAGGGGTGGCAAAGAGATTGCAGCACTGCTGACCCAATTTGAGGAATATCCTTTCCGCTACTTCTTTCTTCAGGGACCACTCATGAGGCAATAGAATTGCCTTGCTCAGTTTGTCTGTTATTATGTTGGTCCTCCCCAGGATGTGCATTGGTATCAGAAAGCACTAGGTAGAGGTTGCCCACTGCCATACTCTCAGGGCCTCTCAACATAGGGGTAAGATTTGGTCCCTCCTTGTTTGTTGATCTACCAGACTACTGACATGTCCATCTGGATTGCAATGGCCCCTAGAGGGAGAGAGTCTTGAAAGGACTGCAATGCTAGAAGTACCGCTCTTATCTCTAGGACATTGATATGCAGATTGGCCTTGTGTTGTGTCCATGTGCCTTGGGCTGTCCTTCCCTGATAATGCCCCCCTCACCCTATCAGGGACGCATCCATGGTCACTGTGGCAATAAGGGTTAGTAGAACAAAAGGTCGGCCTATTATTACTAAATGCGATGTTAGCCACCACTGTAAGTCCTTTTTGTAGGTCTTTGTGATTATAATCTGATGAGACATTGGCAGATTTTGAAAAGACCACTGTGTGAAAAGGAGCCATTGAAGTATGCGCATGTGCATTTGACCCAGTGGAATTGCAATGATTGCTGCCGCCACTGTACCCAATAATTTGAGAACCAGAGATGCCGGGGGTTTTCTTCGTGAAAGAAGGGTTAGAACTTGTTGATGAAGAGCATAGACCCTTTCTGGTGGAAGTTTCACGGACTTGTGGTGGTGTCTAAGTCTGCTCCTATAAACATGGTATGCTGCGATGGCGATAAGGCAGACTTTTCTAAATTTATGGTAATCCCCAGCAAAGATTCATGGTCATGTCCCTCGCTTGTATGAGTTGATGCCTGGGGGTCTATATTAGAACATCAAAGTTTCAAAACTTCGAATGTTCTAATATCGAACCCTATTCAGCGAAAGCTGAAAATATCGAAGTAACAGAAAAACTATTTTTTTCCTAGGGAAAGAATTTGGTTGTCCGTTTCTGTTGCTTCGCTATTTTCAGCACTGTGGTGGAAAGTTACGGGTCAGGTTCAAGTAAGTGTGCGATTGTGTGCAGGATAGGTTAGTTAGGGTTAGGGCGCAGGTTAGGTATGTGCGCGATTTTGTGGACGTGAGGGTTAGGGCGTGTTAGGTGAGTTTGGGTTAGGGCGCGGGTCAGGTAAGTGTGCGATTGTGTGGATGCGAGGGTTAGGGCAGGTTAGGTGAGTTACGGCATGGGTCAGGTAAATGTGCGATTGTGTGGACATGAGGGTTAGAGCGGGGTAGGTGAGTTAGGGTTAGGGCGCTGGTGAGTGTGTGATAGTGACGGACCTTAGGGTTAGGGTTTGGGTTAAGGTAAGTGGATAGTTAGTGAAGTGTGTATAGTTTAGTGTAGGGTTAGGTGTAAGATTTTAGGTGTATGTGTGTGGATTGCTGTTTGTTTGGTGTGCTTGTGCTGTATGTGTTTTGGAACAGCGAAGTTTTTCCTTAGGAAAAAATTTGCTGCTCTGTATGTTTGATGTTTTCATCTTTCGCTGAATAGGGTTCGATATTAGAACATCCAAAGTTTTGAAACTTCGATGTTCTAATATAGTCTCAATGCCTGGTGGTAGTGGTTACGAGCCAGTCATCTAGATATGGAAACAGCTGGAATCCTAGGCATCTTCAGGTGAGCCGTGACTACTGCCATACATTTGGTGAACACCCTGGGGGCTGTAGAGAGATCCAAGGGCAGAGCTCGAAATTGGTAGTGACTGAAGTGCAGGTGATCTTTGGATGGTCTGGCCATTTTTATATGGTAGTACGCATCCTGGAGATCTATCGAGCACATCCAATTGTCTTTTCCGAGATAAAGGAGTATCAACTGCGGCGTGACAATCCAGAACTTTTTCTTTTTTACAGATTTGTTCAGTCTGCTGAGATCCAAAACTGGTCACCAGTCCGCTGTTTTCTTTGGAACTAAAAAAAAGCTTGAGTACATTCCGGATCCTATCTTTTCTGCGGAGACCAGCTAGATTATGCTTTTTTTCTAGGAACCTTTGGACATCTATGGTTGCTTGTTCCCTGTGACTGGGTGGGACATCCGGGATTCTGTTTACAGGGGGGAGTAAGAAAGGGAAATAGAGTAACCTCTGGAAATGATGCTTTGTACCCAGCTGTCTTTTGAAATTTTTAGCCAGGCATCTGGGTATAAAGATGTGTCCCCTGACTGCCTCCAGAGGTGGACAGGTGGGTCTTCTCTCAGAAGCGCTGATAGGGCTTCCCAAAGAACTGATCTCTGTCACCCTGGTTCTGCGGACCCCCTCTGCTGCAAGGGGCGGTGTCTTCCATTATTGCCCCCTCCTCTGCCTCTGGAGGGGGGTTCAACACGAGTGTCCTGAAAGGCTCCTTGAATTTTACGGAACCACGTCTTTCCTCCTTTCTGACCTCTGGGATAAGGTCTGGTAGGTGTGGAAAAATGGACTCCAATGGCAGACAGAGTCTTTCAGTCTTGTTCACTCCTGGTAAGTGCTTTTTTCACTTTCGGTCCAAAAAGGGATGAGCCATTGAAAGGGTTGTTGATAAAGGATGACTTAAAGGGCTCCGCAAATGGACATAAGAGCATCCAGGAATGTCTTCTAAGAGCAATTCCTGAAGCCGCTGCTCTACTCGCTCCATCAGCTGTGTACGAAACCAGACGCATGGACGAGTTTACTATGGAATTAAGGGTACAAAGCTGGGAGGATACTTTGTCTGAGACCCCCACAGCTACTGAACCCTGAAGAATATCTCCTAGCTCTTTAATGAGATGTCTTTGTAGCCTAGTGAAGTGCGTAAGATAATTCTTTGACCTAATGGCAAAAGTCGCTGAAGTAAACATGCACTTCCCATATCTGTCCATGACCCTAGAATCTTAATTCGGGGGATGGACAGACGTCAACATTTCGGATAACTCCTCCTTGGTGGCCGCCGCCACCACCATGGCATCAACAGGGACTAGTTTAGTAAGAAATGCCTTGTCCTGTTGTGAGGTAATAAACTTGTTGGGTATTCTATGGACAGGTTCCACTGTATCTGGAGACTCCCACGCCTTTCGACAAACTAGGTCCATAAGTTCATCGAAAGGTGAAGTCACCCAAGTGGTGGAGGGCCGAGACCTGAAACCCTTTAGGTAGACTGTTTCATCATCAGTAGGGTTGATGGGCTGCCAGCTGCCCCTCTGTTTAAGGATCTCCAAGATATCTGTGAAAGAGATATCTTCAGAGGGTGACCATGGGGACCCTTCTGACTCACTTAAATATGTGTCTGAAGTGATGGATTCCAGAGGGGAGTCCAGATGCTTCCTCTTGCATAGCCTCTTCCTAGGTACCTCCTCAGTGAGAACTTCTGGTGAGGTCTTTGAAGAGCACGGCTCGCCCAATGGGGCTTCCTTAACCTCTGGGTCTCTGCACTTCTGTGGAATCTGTGATGGAGAAGTAGATGCTGGTGCTTTAGGGGAGGAAGTTGCCAGTCCTGATGAAGTGGTTGTCCGCAAGGACAGTACTCTCCTCATGGCATCGAAGACACCATGGTCCCGATGCGAAGAAAGCCCTGGATCCGAAAAAACAGTGGATTCCCTAGGCTCCGAGCCAGAGGTAGGTGCCGAACTCACCCATGCCGAAGCCTCGAGAGGCAAAGTCAGACCTGAAATATCGGTTCGACTACCTTCCCTGGACCTGACCGGCAAGTGTCAGCCCCTAGACTCCTCGGTCAGCACCGAAGTAGTCCGAGATATCTGATCCGAAAGTCCTGGAGCAGACATTGGTACTGATGGCTCCACTATCATCAGCTCCGAGCACTGCAGCTCCGAAACTTCAAGTCGGATCGGAGGAGGAACAGAAGTAGCGGGGGGGGGTTGGTAATTTCCAAGGCCTGAGGGGTCAGAACCAACAAAAGTTTGGCTAAAGCTGGTGTCTGAAGTAGCTCCTGCACCATGTGATCCACTTCCATATCAGACAAGCTCCTTGAGGACTGAGAAGATGGGGCCGATGAAGCTACAGGTTGTAGTATTGGTGATTTCAATATTGGAGTTACCGGTTCCAATACCGGGGACCAACTCCTAACAGTGATAACTGTCGGCTCTGAGGTCAGTGGTGCTGAAGTTGTTTGTCAGGCTTAGATGTACTGGGCAATTTTGCTGGCTTCGAAGACCTAGTAGTAGAAGACTTTCTTGAAGATTTGGAATGACTGGACTGATCTTCATCCAATTTTTTCCTGAAAGGAGGACTTTATTAAACCACTAACCACTAGCTTTTTCCTTCTCTCATGCAAAACGCGTGAACTAAATGAGTGGCAGATGGAACAAGTCTCCTGAAGGTGCAACGCACGCAAACAATACACACACACTGTCTGCCCATCTGTAATGGACATTTTCTGTCCACATTTAGGGCATTTCTTAAATCCTGATTTGGATTGTTTAGCCTCTTTATCCTTGTCCTGAGACATTTTAATGGTAATACATTCTCCTATACAGCAACACACAGAAAGCTCTCAAAGCAAACAATGAGCTTCAGCCAAAAAGAGAAATAGTCTTCTAATTCAAACCGGCTAAATGAACCAATAAATCTGTATATCTAACTAACACACACTAAAAAAAAGGATATATATTTTCACACTCAGATAAATCCGTAACAAACTACACAGCCAGGTCAAACAGGCTATCTAAACACATAACTATTTTTATATATTTTTTAAACTGTCACGCACTTTAAGCAAGGTGTGTATACGTATACATATATATATATATATATATATATATATGTATATATATATATATATATATATATATATATATATATATATATATATGTATATATATATATATGATTCTCACATGAGGTTATCACACTAACAGCTAAGGGAATGGGGAGGTTTACAAGGCCTGGAAAAAAAAACGGCCACAAGGAAATGAGAAGAAAGATACCAAAAGAATATATAAGTACTAGCAATAACACGAATTACAAGTTAACAAAATCCTAACAGAATATATACAAGCTAAATATTTGAAAAAAATTCATATTCACTTTTCCCAGCTGGTGAATCGCTCTTGATCTGTTGCAGCGGCAAACGAGATCTGAGGGAAGCACCAGTGCATTGTGGGATAGGCAGTAGGCTTCAAGCTGGTTGAAGACCTCAAGCTTTTGCATTAAGCTGAGTCAGAGTCGAGGATCGGCTCTGAACCCATCAGTAAGAATGAAAGGCGAGATAGAACAACTTCACATTAGGGGTTTGAAAGCATAGGTCTCAACAAGACTTGCTGTACTGATGTATTGCTGAACAGCACTGATGGCCATAGCAGGTGGCTCTGTCTGCAGTGACTATGCCAGCTACTGGGATGTTGTACATATCCATATGTTACCTGCGCATATAACAATGATACATATTTTATCTTCTAAATATAACAATACTATACAGAGCATGTGCAGAGTAAAGTACTGCTGCAGATGTGTGTGTTGAACTGCATGTTATATACCCAGCTCATACCATTCAACTGTCCAGTGTTCTGCACAGTGACCATATGTGTGCCACATATTTGTAGTCATTTACCCATGGAGTTGTGTTATGTCAGTCAAATCCTTGCCACATCTGTGAAGACTGACATTACAACATCCCCCTTCATTGTCCTCTGGCTTTTCCCATTTGGGATTGCCACAGTGGATCATCTGTTGCCATTTCTGCCTGTCCTGTGAATCTTGCTCTCTCACACCAACCACCTGCATGCCCTCTCTCAACACATCCAGAAACCTTATCTGAGACCCTCCTCTCTTCCTCTTACCTGGCAGCTACATCCTTACCATCCTTTCCACAATATACTCAGCACATGTCCAAACTGATGTCAGGCTCCCTTCTCCAACATTGTCTCATATCTGTCCAACATGGGCTGAGCCTGTCATATACACATTGCTAAACCTGTGCGCCCGTGTCACGCCCAGTGCAAATCATAACATCTGTAACTCTGACATGTGCAGCTCTGACCCCTGCCTTTCTGTTAATGCCACCGTCTGCAACCCATATACCATAGGAGGTCTCACTACCCTCTTGTAGACCTTACATATCATGTTTACTGGTACTTGTCTGTCACATATCACTCCTGACACTCCTCTCCACCCTGCCTGTACTCTCTTCTTCACCTGTCCTCCATAGTCCTCATTACTCTGAAATGTTGATCCCAATCATTTGAACACATTCACCTTTGCCAACTGTACTCCATGCATCCTCAACATTCTGCTATTCTCCCTCTTATTCACATACAGATATTCTGTCCTACTGCTGCTGACCTTTATTCCTCTCCTCTCTAGAGCATATGTCTACCTCTCCAAGGTCTCCAAAAGCTGCTCCCTACTCTCAAAACAGATCACAATGTCATCTGCAAACAACATATTCAACAGGGACTCCCATGTGATCTTGTCTGTCAACCTGTCCATCACCATTTCAAATCAGAAAGGGCTCACAGCTGATCCCTGATGTCATCCCACCTCCACCTTAAACATATCCATCAATCCCAATGCAAACCTCAATGCTGTCGCACCACCCTTGTACATATCCTGTACACTCTTACGTATATCTCTTCCACTCATGAATTCATCATACAATACCACAACTCCTGTCTAGGCACCCTGTCACATGCTTTCTATACATCCAGAGAGACACAGAGCAAGTCCTGACCATCTCTGCATTCCACCAGTAACAGTCTCAGAGCAAACATCACATCGATAGTGCCCTTTCCACGCATGACACCATAGTGCTGATCAGTACTCCTCACCTCCCTGCATAACCTAGCTTCCACTACTCTTACCCATAACTTCATGCTGTGACTGGGCAATGTTATCCCACTGTAGTTATCAGAAATCTGCACATCAACCTCATTCTTAACACCATACCCAAATACTTTCTCTCCACTCCTCACGTAACCTCACACTTCCCAAGATATCAGTAAACAGTCTGGCTAACACACCACTGCCATTTCCCCTATCAACCCCATGTTTTTACAGGTGTGTAATGTGGACCAGCAGGATTGCCAGCATTCATCCTCTTCATAGCTATCCTTACATCCTCCTTGTTAAGCCATTGCACTTCCTGATTCACCATACCCAGATCATCCAACCTTCTCTGTCTCATTATCTTCATTCATCAGCCTTTCAAAGTACACTGTCCATGTGCTCAACACACTCTCCTCGCTTGTGAGTACATATACCTCATCATCCTTTATCACCCCTATCTGCTGCACATCTTTCCTAGCTCAGTGCATCTGTCCAGCCAATCAGTACAATTCCTTACATCCCTCCTTAGTGTCCAACATGTTACTGAACTCTTCATATGCCCATCCTCAGCCTTTGCCACCTCTCTCTTTGCCATGCACATCATCTCCTCATACTCCTGCCTACTTTCCTCACCTCTCTGACAATCCCACTCCTTCTTCCCCAACCTCTGTCACTGTATACTGTCTAGCACTTCCTCAGTCCACCAACAGGTGTCCCTGTACTGATTCCTCCATCCACATGCCACCCCAAGCACCCTTCTAGCTGTCTTTCTTACCAGCTATGCTGTACTTAACCAGATATTTGTTAGATTGTCACTGCCACCCAGTGCCTGTCTCAACTACTCCCTGAACTCCACCTCACAATCACCCTTTTCCAATTCACACCATTTGATACTTGGTGCTGCCCCCACGCTCCTCCTCATCTCAATCACTATCATCATCTCACATACCAACATTCTCTACTGCCTAACTACACTTTCCCCTGTCACCACTTTACAGTCTCCAATCTCCTTCAAACTGGCCCACCTATACTGGATATATTCCACCTGTGCACATCTTACTCCACTCTTGTATGTCACCCTATGCTCCTCCCTCGTGTTATAGTGCGTATTCACCACAGCCATGTCCATCCTTTTTGCAAATTCCACTACCATCTCATCATCTCCACTCCTTTTAACACCATACATACCCATCACTTCCCCATCCCCTCTGTTCCCTTCACCAACATGCCCATTGACATCTGCTGCAATGACTAGTCTGTCACCCTTGGGTACAGTCATCACCACGACATCCAACTGAAGTCACATTTCTCTTTCTCATCCATTGCACAACCAACTTGCATAGCATATGCACTAACAACAGTCATCATTACACCATCAGCTTACAGCTTCAGAAACATCACTCTATCAGACACGTATGTCATCCTCCAAAAACACTCTTGGCATACTGTTCCATCAGCAGAAGCCCTACCCCCTTCCACCTCCAGTCCACACCTTGATAGCAAAATCGTGACCTGACTACCATACACCCAGCCATAATCCCCTTCCATGTGGTCTCTTGCACACACACACACACAATATATCAACCATCCCCTGGCCCATCATATCAGCTAGCCTGGCCCCTATACCACTCATACTGCCAACATTAACAATTATTACCCTCAATACCACCCTCCTAGTCTTTCCCCTCACCTCCTGCCATATGACTGCTGGACATCCTACAGGGGATACCTGTCAGTGCAAAGGTTACTGTGCCATTGAATGACTCAAGTATGTTACAACAATACTGAGACACTGTCACTGATTTTGTCCCACTGCACCCATGTATGCATGGTATCCTACAGATGTCCTGCTGTAACAGGTTGAGAGGGATGACTGCACAGCAAGAGTATGAATTTAGTGTGCCATAATGACATATACCAGACATGTATGTGAGGTATGACTTATGCACATGTCAGTACGAGTGGGTATATGTGTCCACCTCATGAAAACAGATATGAGATGCAAAATGTCATTAAAAAAAGCTGTACATGTGTGTAATCTTAGTTACTGTGCACCCAAAAGAGTGACACTTCTACAGCTGCCGGTTGTTGCACTGCCCTGACAAAGCCATGGTTAGTACAATAAGCATGATTATCATTACTAAATTGAAGAGGCGTCCAACTGTGTTATGGCTTTATGGCCATGCCCACTACAAACAACTGATTGAACACATACATGGCTGCATGGCCTTAGCAATACCTTACTTGTCATACCTGCTGCCACCAACATAGAGTAATCCCCTTTGCTGGATAGCAGCATTACACAAACCACAGACTTGGTCCCTATAGTGGCTGTATAGGGCAAAGTAGGGGCAGGAACCAACTTGGCGTCAAGTCAGCCATTGTCTGAACAAGCATAAAAGGTCACAGGTGGATTACTGTAAGGCCAACTATGAGTAAAAATTGGAGACATCCACCAAGGAAAATCACAAGGCCATCTTCCCATACGTCTGCAATCTCACAGGCAACATACCAACCCAACCTGTAATGGTGGCCAATCAGATCACATACACATGCAACACAGCTGCAGGCAACCTGATGCAGATAGGGTTAGGGCAAACATACCCCCCTGGTTCAGCATCACTATAGGTGGATATGTACTGAACCCACATCCCTCCCCTCATCACCAGTGAGCAGGTACATATTGCCTACTGAAACGCAACAAATGTAAGTATCCATGGGACGTCATATCATCCCTGTCTGCATCGGGTCTATATCACGACGTTGAATGCAAAGGTGTTCGGATGTCGTAATATCGAACCGGGAAGTTCAAAATGTGAAAATAGCAAAGCCACAAAACACCGATTTTTTTCACAGGGAAAAAAAACTGGTGGGCCATTTTCATGGCTTTGCTATTTCCTCCATTGTGGTGTGATCTCGGACTTGGCATATATAAGTGGGGGGGGGGTGTTCACATTAGTATAAGTTTGAAGTGTACATGTTTTTTTGTTATTGTACCAGAACAGTGATTTTTTCCCCTGGGAAAAAAAAATCTCTGTTCTGTGTGTTCATACTTCTTGCATTTCGAACTTCCCGGTTCGATATCGTGTTGTTCTAACACTTGTGCATTCGACAAAGTGATGTAGACCCTCTGCATCCTACATGAACTCAGGCATGTGCTCCCAGCTGCATTACACACTGTAGTCACACCAAACCGCAGTACCATCCACACACCATTCGCATGGAAGATGGCTAATATCATCCTTTACACAGACCTGAATGAGGAATGATGGATTATGCAAACAACTTGCCCTCACTGCGAGCTCTATGACTCATCAGGACCAGGAGTGCAATGCAAGCTGATACTGTGCTGATAGATTACAAGGGTATGATGTGATTGTGAGTGGTGGCTACTGGTATGGTTGGGAGTGTTGGCTACTGATATTCAAGGTACATGTGCAGGCACTGGACATACTGTTGCCAAATGTATGCGGTCCTGTGATGTGTTTCCCTGTTAGTGTCTATGTCACATTACTGGTGAGAAATCTTTTCACAAGCAGAATGCAACCTGATAATGGAAGCCATGATACAGTACCATACAGTACTGTTGGGCTGAAGCCAGCAATATCTGAGGAAGAGGACCACCTGGTGGGATGACCCTGCCCACAGGGTAAATTAGGTGGGCCTGCATGCACGTATATATGAGCAGGTGGGGCATCATGCCATCAACCTCATATGCCATGCCTGGAAAAGGGCTGCTGTCATGGCCAGGGACCCCACAACCACAGTTGGAGGCCCAGCCATGCAGCCCCACTGACACCAAATGAGGAGCTCCTTGCCAAGCTTGGGCCAACCATCACAGTACAACACCAGGGTACACAGCCCCACTTGCTGGAGGTGGGTGGCACCCACACAATGGAGAAGGAGTGTGCAGGTAAGGTCCCAGTGGGGATTAGCAGACTACTGTATGAGACAGAAAGGCTCATCCAGACTCTGCTACACTTTGCTGTGAAGGAAAGGTTAGTTTGCTGTTACTTTTTGTATTTCTGTATTGCCTTTCTATATTTTGAATACTGTAGTTTGTTTTCTTTATCTTGTGTTTTGCTTGCATTCTGTTTTAAACAGCATATTAAAACTTCAAAAGAGACCACAGCTCTCTCTGTTCTGAGTCAAGCAGAATTTTTCCCTCCCTCCCACCCATTTAAGTTGTCTTGTTAAATACCACTGTCTTTCTAGTTGCCCGCCTCTTATGTTAATCTGACCATATATCTCATTTCTCTCTACTTTCACTGGCTTATGTGAGTAATCACAAAACCATCACTTTTGAAATCCCACCCTTCAATTATTTAAATTTATTGGCCATCCTACAGTATTTCATAGTACCAAAATAACCACCCCTTTCAGTCCATCTTGCTGTTTTAAAATAGTAACTCTCCACTAAACCTTAACTTTTAAACAGGTAAAACTCAAGTTACCTACTTTCATATCTAACTTCTCTAGTGCACACTGCAGAGTGCATTCTTTTCAATCTTACCTTTAAGCATCCCTGTTACTAGCACTTTCTCTAATACCTAAAAGATCATCTCTACTTGACTCCAAGTAGACTTTTCTCTATCTGTTAAACCTAGCACTTGCTCCTACAGTACTTATTACCTTGATACGGCACTCTTATAGATAGCACCCCAAAAGGCAAAACCCCATTTCTCGGTCACCCACATCCCCGGAATCTCTTTTAAAGTTTTTGTCTAGTCCTTCTAGCATGTCGAGGATCAGTTGCTAGTGTCCTCTCCTGCTCAGCTGGTGAACCTGGGAATATTGAGGCAATGTTACAATTGCCTCATGTACACAGACAACCCTCTCCTCCTCCCACAAAACACAAATACATGAGAGATGCAACTATACGGCCAAACTGGAGGCTGAGCTCTCTCAACATAGGACTGGCAAGACCAGTCAGGAGGAGAAGGTTACCACACACACTATAGACCCAGTCTCACATAGTACCATCACAACCTCAAATCATACACATAAACACACAAAGACATACTCGGGCTCTGATCAAAAATCTACCAAAACAGCAGAGGCCACCAAAGCAGACACCCAAACAACCACCACCTCAGAACACAACACCTGCAACACATAGACCTCACAGTCAGAGTGTCAAACAGTCACAGCCCTTAAGGCCAAACACAATGCCAGACACACTAGTCATTGGTGACTCCATAGTCAGACACACTGACGCCCGCTCACCAGACTGAGTAAGGAGAAGGTCACAGTAAGCTGCCTGTCGGTGCTAGAATCCGCCACATAACGCAAGCACTCAGGTCTCTCAACAGCAGGTACAAATGACTCAGTCATTGTCCACGCTGGTGTAAACGACCTGAGACGCACCTCCTTGGACTACATGAAAAGAGACATTGAGGAGCTCTCTGATTATGTAGCCCAGGCAGGTATGACCCTGACCTTGAGCAGTATCCTACCTTCACCAAGAATGATGCCACAATACAGAGATAAGATGATCAGCTTTAACAATTGGCTTAAACTCTGGTGTCATTCAAAGGGGATCCAATGTCTGTCTGCCTGGGATGACATGCTGGACAAGCCACGCTGTCAAAGGACGGCTTGCACCTGTCACCCTGGGATTCCGGATATTGGCAAAGGCTCTTGCCACCCCATAGTGCCTTTTTAGGCAAGGCTCAAATTCTAAACCTACCACCCTAGAACACAAAAAGGAAAAAACTAAGGGTAATGCTGCTCAATGCCAGAAGTCTAAATCTCAAAATGCACGCACTCGAGGCCCTTCTCATTATGGAGAACATCGATGTCTGTGCAGTGACAGAAACCTGGTTCAAGGCTCCTGAGAGCACCCCAGCACTATCAGGTTTTACCTCTTATCATGCTCCGCCCCAAAATCCGGACAATACCAAGAAAGGAGGGGGGGGTATCCATATTCATCAAAGACACCCACACCTCAAGACTGGTGGCAACGCACGACGCATCGGAGACCATCCAGGTGCAATTAACCATAGGCAAGACTGCTCTGCAAATTGTAGCATGTTACAGGCCACCCTCACAAACTCAGGAACCTCACATGGCCTTCCTGAAAACACTAGAGGGGATAAATGTATCACCAAACACCATCATACTAGGTGACTTCAATTACCCTAATATAGACTGGGAACACTACTCAAGCCCAAACACCCTAGCCCAAAAGTTCCTGGAATTCATAAACTCAAATGCCATGGAACAACTAGTCACCATCCCCACAAGAGGAGAAAACATACTTGATCTCATCATCACGAACATGGGAGCACAATGTTCAACACCGAAGTATACCCCTCACTGGTGAGATCAGATCACAAACTAATCTCGCTGGAGGTCCTCATCCCACCCCCACCTGAAATAAAAAGACCACAGTTAAGAACTTCTCGAAGCCGACTTCACACTTCTAAAGACTAGTGTGGTCTCCTTTAAGGCCCCGAGCATGGAAAACAGTACTCAAGCCGCTGAATCACTTACAAATGCCTTCTACCAGCACCTGCAGGACTGCATGGATAAGGCAATCCCAAGCAAAACAAAGACTCTTTGTATCAAAGGCAAGCGCCCAGTCTGGTGGACCCCAGCCATAAACAAACTCTACAACAAAAGGAGGAAGCTACTACAAGATAGAGCAAAATCCTTAAAAGGTAAGACACCCTTGATCACTATAAGTAAAAACTAAGAGCTCTCATAAAATCATCCAAAGCAAATTTTGAGAGAAAAATAGCTAAAGACTCAAAAGACAATCATAAGGCCTTCTTTAGCTATGTTAGAAACCTGGGAGGAACCTCCCAGATATGCTCAGAACTAGTTCAAAATGATGTGAAGATTACTGATCCTACAGACATTGCCAACATACTGGCTGACAGGTTCAGTGCAAACTTCCCCCTCCCCCAAAAGGAGAGATATCTATACCAAGCGATTGCAGCCATCCAAACATCTCCAACGCCCAAGTGAGAACTGCTCTCTCCAAAGCAAAAATCACAGCATCCATGGGACCTGATGGTGTCCCCGGCTGTGTGCTCCACGAACTCAACGAGGAATTAAACCCACAGCTAGGACAGCTGTTTAATCATAGTCTTACCTCTGGATACGCACTCCAGGAGTGGCGACTGCAACTGTGGTCCCACTTCACAAAGGTGGTGCCTCCACCGACCCTGGAAATTACCGCCCATTAGCTTGACAAGCCTTATCTGCAAAGCCATGGAGAGGATCATAATGGACCTCATAAATAAAGACATAGGAATTTGCAGACTTTGGATCCATCCCAGTTTGGCTTTGTCAAAGGCAGATCATGCCTTCTAAACTTGGTTGACTTTTTCAAACAGTCACCAAAGCCATTGATGAGGGAAAGGCAGTCCATACAGCCTACCTCGATCTGGCGAAGGCCTTCATACAATACCCCACTGGTATCATTGAAAACTCATCAGCTTAAATGTTAACCCATACATCACAAGATGGGTTGCAAACTGGCTGAGTGACAGAACCCACAGGGTCAGAGTTGCTGGCGCCATGTCAGACTCAAAGCCTGTCACAAGTGGTGTACCACAGGGCTCAGTCCTGGGCCCACTCTTGTTTGGCATCTACTTTTCCAAGTACAAGCAAACACAGGAGGGTTATGGCTGACAAAGTTTGCAGATGACTGCAAACTGGGCGCCATAGTGGAAAACACATCTGACAAAGATATCCTTCAGAAGGGTCTCACAGAAACGGATAACTGGTGCCAGAGCCATGGCCTAAAGTTAAATGCCAAACATTGCATAGTCATACCCTTCGGGAAAAACAAGGTTACCCCTAGCTACCAAATAGGTGGCAATCCACTGAGCATAGAAGAAGTTATCAGGGACCTGGGGACCCAGGTTGATAGTAGTCTGTCATTTGACACCCATGTAGCTAAAGTAGTTAGGAAGACCTTCTACATTGCCCACCTTATCATGAAGGGATTCTCATCTAGATCAAGGAGGTCATAGTCTCCCTATACTCATCACTCATCAGACCAATGATTGAGTACAATGCCCCATTCGAATGTATCTGACCCGACACTTGCAGCAGCTGGAGAGGCCACAAAAGTTCCTCACCAAAAGGATAAAGGGTCTCAAACATCTGTCCTATGCTGCCCGACTGAAAGAACTCCAGCTCTATTCAGTCGCCACCGCTTGCTCAGAGGTGACCTTTGCCTAACATACAAGGCCATGTCAAACCCAGATTTGATGAATATGCTTCACCTCAAAAATCTAGATCCCAGAGCCACAAGGGCGGAGACTTAAACCTCGACACGGCTATTAATAGGACGCGCTGGAGGGATAGATTCATCACCCAAAGACTCCCTATGCTGTGGAATAAAATCCCGGTATATGTGAGGCAGAGCACCTCGCTGGCCTTGTTCAAGAGAAATCTTGACCAATGGATGGGAGATCGCAGATATACCCCAGGGATTACCTCAGTGTCACTGCTCAACAGAGGCACAGCAAAATAATGGGTATAGTTCCCCATACTAAAGGGCTGGCACAAAACTATGGGCTAGGCTTGTAAATGCCCTCGGGCAGATAGCCTAGTATGAACCTATGAACCTATGAACCTATGAACCTATCTGTACAGTATCTACATGCATGTGCCAGGTCAGACTGCAGTTGCAGATGGGGATTTCTAATGCACAGAAGTGCAAATCTATGGTGAAGGACAGCAAACTGTGTAGTATTGGGTGTTGTATGTGCAGACATGCTGCATCCATCCTTTACCAAGGGCACATGTGAGTCTGCTGACAATACCTCTCTCCCACAACTACACAGGTAACTCTGGTCTGCATACGGGACAGCAGCCTGAAGCTGGTGAGTATGGAATTGTTCAGTTGCGCTTTGACAATACCCCAGGCATGTGGAGGGCATGCAAGTTACCATGCACACAACTATGACTAACAGTCATATTGCTTTATGTGCATGTTCATTTGTGGTGAGGTTAATTGTATTGCATCACAGTGGTCACCACAGGGGCCTATCTGAAGAGAATGTAACATTCATGTAGCATACCTCACAATCTGTTAGTGCAAGAAGTCTAGACAGACACCAGCAAAATGTGTTGGACAAACTGTCTAAGGTAGGGACATGTGTGAAACATTACTGCTATACAGTGGATATAAAATGTATACACATACCTGTTAAGATGCCATTTGTTTCTGATATATACTGACTGAGATCACAATATGTCATTCCACACCTTTCCCAACCTTTAATGTGACCCATGATATGAACAATTCACTTGTAAAACCAAGCATCTGGACTCATGTATTTCACCTACAAGCCTAGACAAGTGTGAGGGTAGCAGACGTCGTATCAATATGCTGTTTCAGTTAGGTATGATAGCTGATGCTGCCACGTGTGGCACTACACTCACTGTGGCCTATTTGGAAACAATATCACATACATGGGTATTGTTAAGGCAGACAGAGCACTAATAGGTTCCAAACATCTGGATGCTCTAGATACATCTGTACCAAGGACTGGTATGGCCTGTACAATGGTTTCACATGCTGCATGTGAGGCAGATGCCATTGCCACACTATATAAAGTAATGGCATTAGGAGGTGGTCATCTACCATGTATGGTACACACATCAAAATGGTACGAGCCCTCCCCCCCACACACACACCAGTATTGAGATTAGAACTCCTACCTATTTATGTCTATAATAGTGTTATCAGACAAGCATTGGAGCTTACACAATTTCATCTCATCCAAAGGTACTTGTAAGGTGAATGACATCAACAGAACTACTAAATTAGGATGAGTATGGTGGTACGCAACTCAAAATGGTATAACCTTCACAGTACATGATTCTCACACAAACATACACAAACAGTTGCCACTATTGAGATTAAAACTCCTGCTTATCTAGTTATTTGTATTATGGTACTACGCAGTTAGCAGAAGTGCCATGCAGCTTACACAATTTCACCTTGTCCAAAGGTACTTCTAAGGTGAATGACAACAACAGCACTAGTAAAGTAGGGTGGTGGAAGTGTAAAGGGTGGTACACAACTCAAAATGGTATAAGCCACACAGTATCTGATTCACACACACAGACAAAGTTGCCAGTACTGGGATTAAAACTCCTGCATACCTAGTTATGTCTACTATAGTGTTACACAGTTATCAGATGTGCCATGGGGCTTATACAATTTCATGTAGTCCAAAGGTACTTCTTAGGTGAATGACATCAACAAGACTATTACATTGGAGTGAGGGGAAGTGTAAAGGGTGGTACAGAAGTCAAAAATGGTATAATCAACACAGTACATAATTCTCACAACCACACTCTCACACACACATGCCAGTATTGAGACTAGAACCCCTGCCTATCTAGTTTGTACTAAAGTGTTACAGAGTTACTGCATATGCTACAGAGTTTACTGGACTTACAACTGGCCAAAGGTGCTGATAACTGCACAGGCTGAGGTAAAGTATTACAGGTGGCAGGAAGTCTGCCTTCAGTTTCACCCTTACATCTTGCTAGTTCTTTCTATCTTGCACTGCAAATAGCATTATAGCTTTGCACTTCAACAGGTTATTGTATCAATAAGTGTATCACACCTGGGGACCATTAGTAGTATTTGTTCATTACAGAATTAGCCTCAGTACTTACTACTTATGTCCACCCCTCCTGGCATGATTGAAGTGCAGTTTTCTGTGCTCTCACCTATTAACCTGGTGCACTTGTCCATTCTGAAGCACTGTTGCAACTACCTCATGTACACAGACAAACCTCTCCTCTAAACTCCAAACACTCAGACCAGTTATAGTTACTCCTATATCACCAAATGTGGAAATATGCACTCTCCAGCAAAGACTGGACTAGTTGGTCAAGAGGATAAGGTCAACACCTGCACCACACCATGTGGACCACAAAGCTCGCCACACCACCCACTATGACAGCCCTGACATACACTGAAGAGCCACACACCCATCTTCACAGAGGGACTCAATGGACGTTTACACAAACAGCACAGACCAGAAAGACAGACATCCACTCCAACACCACGGCATAGCACATTCCAAAGGACATGTTACCTACACAGTGTGTCCCTCAACCTACGCTCCTAAGGCTGACCACCTTGCACAATACAGTGATCATGGGTGACTCAGTACTGCAGCACACAGATGCCCCACTCACTAAGTTGATTATGGAGGTGGTAATAGCTAACTGTCTATAACGTGCCAGCATCCTACACATGACACACCCAGTCAGGCCACTCCACAGCTACAAGTATCACTCTGTCATCATCCATGTGGGTGTGAATGACCTGAGACACACCTCCCTGGACTACATGACAACAGATATGGTTGAACACACAGATTATGTGGTCCAGGCAGGTATGACAGTAGCCCTGAGTAGTATACTGCCGTTACCCAGAATGATGATGCATGATGATGCAGAACTAGCAACAGATAATTGACTGCAACACTGGCTTACGTGTTGTGTGTCATTCTCAGGGGATCCGGCATCTCTCTGCTTGGGATAACATGATTGATAGACCTCAATGCTTTGGCAGAGATGTCCTTAATCTGTCAGCCCTGGGTTTCCAGGTACAGGGAAAGTGTCTTGCCACCCCTATAGTGCCTTATTAGGCAGCGTTCCAAAGCAAATTACCACCATAACAGCTAGACATGTATGCGATCTGAGAGTCATGATGCTCAACAGTAGGCATCTAACTGTCAGGATGCAGTCACTCAAAGCACTCCTCAGAGTGGAGGGCATTGACATTTGTGCTGTAACAGAGAGGTGGTTCACAGCAGCAGACAGCAGCCCTGCACTAACAGGCTATGACGCATTCCACAGCTTTCAGCACCAAAACATGGACCACACCTCCACAGGTGGTGTTGTCTCCATATTCATAATGGATATGCACACCTCCAGACTAGTATCCCAAGCATAATGCATTGGCGGTACATCCGGTACAACTGACTTTGGGAAATAGTGCAATCCACACCACAGCCTGTTATTGGTCCCCAGCTATGTCCCTAGACTGTCAATGCACATTCCTCAACACCCTGGCATCTATGAAGGTCCAACCCAATACTGACATAGTTGGAGACTTCAACTACCCCTCCATCACCTGGGGAAAGTAAGTCAAGCAACAGTACACTGGCCCAACGCTTCATGGAATTCATCAGTTCCAATGCCCTGGACCAACTCATACTGACCCCCAAAAGAGGATGCAACAAACTTGATCTGTCTTGATTACTTACATATGGGACTGTTGCTCAACCACAATTGTCAAGCCCTACCTGGTCAGATCCAAACATGATGTAATCAACATGGAGCTCAACATCTCACCCACACTGCCCAGAAAAGTAACCATCTTGCAAAACCTCCCCAATGCTGACTTTGCAGTAATAAAAACAGGGGTGGATGACTTCACTGCACCCATGCCAATGGGAAATAGCTGCATGACTGTCGCATCATACACATATGCACCGCACAAACATGTACATGGATGCACGGTACTAGCCATAGCCAACAGAACACGGACACTGCCCCCCAAACACTGGAAGCTAATGTGATGGTCCCCTGCCATTACTAAACTGTACAACAGAAGGAGGATACCGTTGCAGAAAAAGGTGGTGTCCCAAGACTGAACTCCCTTATTAGCCTCAAACACAACTTGGAATCCCTCATGGAATCCCCTACAAGCAGCTATGAAGGCAATTGCAGCAGACACTGATGACAATCACAAAAGCCTTTGATAGTTATCAACAACCTCCACAGCAATAACCACAAGTGCTGTGAGTTACTGTACAATACTAATTCCTATCCTGAGACAACAGATACTGGCCACAGTCTTTCCAACACATTCAGTGCCAGCGTTATCCCCCCCCCCCCAAGGGAACAATCACAATGGCAGATGAATGCCAGGCACCCAGCATTACTGCTGGCCAGGTTAGACCTGCATTGTCCACAGGTAAGGATACAGCTTCCTTGGGTCCCCAACATATCCGTGGCTGTATTCTACATGACATACAAAGAGACCTGGCACCACATCTGTGTGCCCTGGTGATTCCCAGCCTCAGCTCAGGCTTTGTCCTTCCAAAAAAGGGTAGCATCTACAGACCCTGGGGATTACTGGGCCCTTAGCCTGACAAGTCTACTATGTACGGGTATGGGCGCATCATCAAGGACCTGATTGACCAAGATATGGGTGATCTCCTAACTGTAGACCCCACACAGTTTGGCTTTGTGAATGGCAGATCATGGCTGCTCAACCTGGTTGAAATCTTTCAGTGAGTCACCAGGGATGTGTATGACAGTAATGCACTGCATACAGCCTACCTCAATCTGGCCAAGGCTTCTGATACCATTCCTCAGTCAGGAATTATTAATAAACCCAACAAACTAGGCATCAACCCCTATATCAGTGGGTAGTTTGCAAACTGGTTCACAGAACACACAGTGTGACAGTGACAAACCAAGTCAGACTGGGAAGCAGTCACGAGTGGAGTCAAACAGCAATCAGTACTGGATAGTGTCCTGTCCAGCATCTACTTCTCAGGAGTCCAGCCCAACACAGAGGAACTCTGGCTGACCAAGTTCACACAGGACTGCAAACTGGTTGCTATCATGAACTCCACAAGTGATGCTGACATCCTACAAAAAGGCATCACTGAGACCAATGAGTGGTTTGGAAATGGTGGCCAGAAGCTTACTACCACAAAATGCATCATCATCCCCTTTGGTAAAACACTCAGTTCTCAGTAAGTTCCACATCAATGGGAGTCCAATGAAAACTGTATGTATTATAAGAGATCTGGGGACACAGGTTGATAGCAACTTCTCCTTCAAGCACCACATTGCCACTGTGGTCAGGAAGACCTTCTATATGGCACATTCATTACCAAGGGTTTTGCATCCAGGAAGACAGTGGTAATGATCTCTGTCTACTATTCCCTCATTAGATCACTCCACAAGTACTATGGCCCATTTACCATGTACCTCACTAGACACCTGCTACAGCTGGAGAAGCCACAAAAGCACCTTACAAAGGGGTTTCTATGCATTAAACACACATCCTACACAGACAGACTCAGAAGACCCAAGCTATTTTCTGTGTCATATCACCTAATTAGCAGCTATCTGTGTTTGACTTACAAAGCCATGTCTGACCCATCTGGTTTAGAAATGCTACATATAAATCCATCCACACCACACACTGTAGAGACCTCTACCTCAGTACCATAATCACCACAACATTCTGGTGAGACAGGTCCCTCACCAAGAGACTGTGCATGCCCTGGAATACACATCCCATACATGTCATGCAGAGCACCTAGCTGACCATGTTCCAGAGAAATCATGATGAGTGGATGGGTACTGGACAGTTCAACCCAAGGATAACTGCAATGGTTGTACTTGATACAGGCACTGGGAAGTAACATCGGGTGGCACAATGGCAGGGCCCTTCTTTGTGCTAGGCTTGTTAAGGCTCCTTGGCCATTATCTACTACACTTGTAAACCTATAAAGGGAATGACATCAGCAGGACTGATAAAGTATTGGAGTGGGTGTTAAACTTATCAAAATACTTTGTCCTACAGACAGACAGATGCCACACACACACACACACACACACACACACACACACACACACACACACACACACACACAAACACACACACTTGCCAGATGTGAGAGTAGAACCCCTACCTAACTAGTGATTTGTACCATAGTGTTATGCAGTTACCGTACACGCTACACAGCTTACTGGGTTGAGAGTTGGCCAAAGGTGCTGATATAGGGAATAACATCAGCAGGACTGATAAAGTAGGGTAGTGGGTGGGAAACGTATCAAAATACTTCTACTTACAAACATACATACCCACACAAACATTTGCCAGATACAAGAGTATAACCGCTGCCAAACTAGTCAATTTGTACTACAGTGTTAAGCATTTATCACATGCACTACTGAGCTTACAGGGCTGACAGCTGGCCAAAGTTGCTGATAAGGGACTGACATCATCTGGACTGATAAGGTGGGGCAGTGTTAAGTGTCTTGGGTGGGAATGGCATAAAACTGTTTCACCTATAAACAAACACACAACTATTTCAGTCTTGTACATACAGCTGTCACTTACACACACACACACACACACACACACACACACACACACACACACACACACACTTTTACATTTACCAGGACTGAGATTAGAACTCCTACCTAACTAGTTATTTGTACTATCGTGTTATGCAGTTATCACACATGACACAGAGCTTATGGGGTTGAGGTCTGATGGAAGGCACTTCTAAGATGACCGATACCTGCAGGACTGCTAAAGTAGGGAAAGGGGAAGTGTTCTGGGTTTGAATGGACCTAAAAGCTTTTAGTTGAGAACACACACACACACACACACACACACACACACGCACATACACACACACACACACACACACACACACACATGTTTACATTTGCCAGGACTGAGATTAGAACTCTTACCAAACTAGTTATTTGTACTATAGTGTTGTGCAGTTATCGCACGTGCCACAGAGCTTATGGGGTTGGACCTAACAAAAGTGACTTTTATGGTGACAGACATCTTCAGGACTGCTAAGGTGGGGCAATGGGAAGTGCACTGGGTGGGGAAGGCCTATTCATTCCTAGATCCTACTGACAAGTGTATGAGCATGCCCAGTGTGTCCTTCTATAGTATATGTGGGACTCCATTCCAGAGATTGTACTCCAGTCCGGTTTTGTGCTACAGCCATACCTCTCAACTTGTTGGTGCATGATATCTGGAGATAGCCTATCAAAATGTTGGGACAATGGGCCATACAGCGATTGTGACAAATTCTCTCAGTAATGTATGGGTTGTTAGGGTTACAGGGCTTGTTTTAGCAGACATTGTCATATATGTCATTTGACACTGTCATGTATTGTTTCAGTACCTCCCTCGTGACATACCTGCTCAGATCATCATGGTGATTTACCAGAGGAATACAGGATGGATGATGCACACACCAGGGTTATGGGCCAACTGCTATACATTCTTGCACAATCTAGCCTGTTGAGGGGTCTGCCTACAAACAATTGACTGCTGGTGCTGTGGAAACGGTCCAGCACCTTGGTGACATATTACAATAGTGGAATCTCTGTGCATTTATGTTCTGGCCTGGTCTGATTTCCTGTCTGCAGTTGGGTAATATAAGTCAGACAGGATAAGACTGACAGGCCGACTCCAGATAGATTTTCAGGGGATAGGATATGTGGGGTGTTTGTGCCCTGGGCAGATATGTTTGCCTATAGCTACCAGTACTTTACATTGGGTTCTCCTTAATGGTTGACTGCACTTAGAGGATCTTGCGTGTGTCAGACTGTTTGACCAGCCTGGAGGTGTGTGTTTATCACACATATTGCCAGGCATTTCTATATGGTTTTCTACAGCTGATCTGCTGTGTGGGGTTGGTGGTGGGTATGGGACCCCACTTTGACATCCACGCATGTGATGTAACCTATGACCTCCCCCAGTTATTTGGCTCACCACATATACTGTGGTGGTATTTGTCGAATAGAGTGGTACTGCATGGTGTGGGTAGGGCAATACTGGGGATACACATCCTGCTGTCCCACAGAGGTGTCAGTTGTCTGCTGCTATCTCAGTTAGCCACCCCATTCCCTTGCATTCTTGATCAATACCACAGATATACTATCAGAAAATTCCACTCCATTAGTTTATTTTATTACACAGACTGGCTTACCTTGTGCCTGCAGCTGTTGCAAGAGTGATGCTTGAGGGCTGATATGTTGGATGCACTTAATACACTGCCTATACATGGTCAGGTATAGGTGGTGTGATGTTTGGCATCCATTTTACTGTGTGCGTGCGAGTCAGAGAGAGAGAGAGAAAGACAGAGATCAGTCCCTGGGACCCTACAGTGTCAGTGTATGTGATATGTGCTTCCTCTTTGCCAAGGCCAGGGCATACTGGATACGCCTCTATCTGCCTACAGGGGCAGGCTCAGGATGTTTCTACTCCGAGTCACTCTGTGCGGTGGGGGGCTGTGTGGCCCTTCCCCATTTTGTTCCTGCTGCAGCTGTTTCCATAGGATCATACTGTGTAGTGTGCCACATACTATGAACATGTGTGCACATGTGGCTGGAGAGTACTGCAAGGTTCCACTGGATATGTCAAGGCAGCGGAACCATGACTTGAGCATCTCAAACACATGCTCTATAATGATCCTGGTTTGTGCGTATGCCTCATTATGGCGTTCTTGTGTGGATGTGTTTGCATTTCTGACGGGTGTCATCAGTCACGGCTCCAGTGCGTAGCCAGCATCCCCCACCAGCTGGCCATATGGGATGTCCCCACTGGCAAATGCCCAGTACAACTCTAACGAATGCCAAATGTGGGAGTCATGATAGCTTCCAGGGCTGCCAGCACACATTCATGATAATGCCCTTGGCATCACACATGACCTGGCAGTTGATGGAAGGGAAGCTCTTGTGGTTTATGTAGACCCTATCGCGTTCACCAGGTGGTGCTTTGATGTGGATGTGCGTGCAGACTATGGCACCCAGTACCTCTGGGTAGTCTGCTACATGGAGAAAGAGACGCATATTGCTGGTCCTCTCCTCATGGGTGCTGGGGAAGTGAATGTGCTCAGCGGCATGTGTTTGCATGGCATCCAGGAACTGGTGGAGTATCCTGGACACAGATGCCTGTTAAGACCCCCATGATATCCCCAGTTGGTCTTTGGAAAATACGCGTAGCTAGTATTCTTAAGGCTACACATACCTTGGTATCCACTGGGATGGGTTCCCCCCTATGTTGGTTCTGGCTCTAAGGCAAGGCCGGCGCAACTCGACAAGTTGCTGAAGTATGTCGCTGTCCACCCTCTTCCCCTCCTCAGTCTGAGTTGGTTGCCAGCATTTTCCTCCTCACCACCCTTAGTCTCCAGCACATGCTGATGGATCAAAGCAACAGTAGCCCCTAACATGTTTTGTTAGATTTGTCAGTTTAAAATTCCCCCGAATGTGTACACCAGTGGTGTAGAGTTTGTGGGTAAAACCAGACTGAAAGGTGTTTGCATAGTTTCTAGTAGTGTGCTGGGCTGCTGCCTGTGTAATTGACTGATTATGATACATTCTGCCTGACAGCTATGCTGTTTATTTATTTATTCCAGTTTGATGACCGGGGAGGTCCACTGGGCTCAGGAGCCCGTTTTCAGTGGATGCCCGGGGAGAAAAGCCCCACATTACATAGTAAAATTAAAAAACAACAGATACAATTAAAATTATGATTCAAAGCTATAGATACATTAAGATACAACAGATAATAGTAAGTTTTATGAATACTGGTAAATTGTGATACAGAGACAGTATGAGGTACAGTGGTTACATAGCATATGAGTCATGTATTGACATGGTTGGTTAAAAAGGTTACATAGAATCTGAGTCTTGTTATGGCAGAGTGGTAGAACAAGCATAAATGTTAGGGAGGGGGAAAAAGGGAGAGCAAACTATTTACAATATTTACATATATACACAAGACAACAGTAAAGAATAAGTAAAATCCATGGAGCAAAGTTGTTGGAAATAGTAGTATGGAAATACAATTAATGTAGATAGTAGAAGGCTAGGTGGGGAAAGTGCAATTGCACTTCTAATTGGAGAACAAGTAGGAATGGAGTTGGGTTTTGAAGTTGTCAGGGTTTCCTATCATTCGCAATGAAGGAGGGAGAGAATTTCATTTTCTGGCTAAGGAAAAAGATAGGAGGTGCTGCCCGGCAGGTCGCTTTGGTGTGTGGACAGTGAGTAGGTTTAGGTGAGCAGATCTAAGTGGCCTGTTAGGGGTGTATGGTTGTAGGATGCTGGCTAGTGCAGGACATTTAGAGGGGTTAAATAATAGCCTATGGGCAGTGGTAAGTTGGAGGTACTCTAGAAGGTTGGGAAGTTCTAGCCAGTTTAGTGAGTGGAGGGCAGAGCAATGGTGGGAGGAGTGTTTGGCTTTGATGGCGAATTTTGAAATTTTATTATAACAACTTTCCATTTTTGAGGAAATGGAGGCAGATAAGTTAGTTAATAGAGGGGTGCCATACATTAGTGAGGGAAGAAGATAGGTAGTGGTGAGGGTTTGTCTAGAAGAAGGAGAGAGATAGTGGATGTTTCTGTATAGCAGGCCAAGTTTTTGATGTGTTTTCTTGATGTTGAGTTGAATATGGGTGTCAAATTTTAGGTTTTCATCTATAGTGACTCCAAGTAGTTTGGCATAGGGAACAATTTCTATGGTTGAATTGTTATGGCTTCTAATTTGGAAGATGTTTTTGTCAAGAGGGAAGGATTTTGAGGGGGGAAGAGTAGCATTTTGGATTTGTTAGCATTTAGAGAAAGGTGGTTTTGGAGCATCCAGTTCTCAGGGGTGGAGAAAGCAGTTTGAGTGTATGATAGAAGTTCTGGGAGGTTGGTGGCACAGCAGATTAAAGTGGAGTCGTCGGCATATTGTACGATTTTAGTATTTGGGATGGCAGAGTAGAAGTCATTGATAAAGATGTTGAATAGCATAGGGCCAAGAATGGAACCTTGGGGAACTCCAGTGGGGGAAGGAAGGAAGTTAGAGGTGCCTTTCCTCCATTTTACAGCTTGAGATCTGCTGGATAGGTAACTTGAGAACCAGGATAGTGTATTGTGTGAGAGGTTGAGGTTAGCAAGGTGGCTAAGGAGATGAGTATGGGAGACAGTGTCGAAAGCCTTGGAGAGATCTAGTAGAACTGTTGAAACTATTTTACCAGTGTCGCGGGCACAGTTGACTATATCTAGGAATGAGAGTAGAGCAGTTATAGTGCTATGGTCAGGATGGAAACCATGTTGGGTTTGAGAGATGAGGTGGTTTTTGATAAGGAAGAGCATTAACTGAATGTGAATGCATTTTTCCAGTATTTTTGATATTGGGGAGAGGATGGCTATGGGGCAAAAGTTTGAGGTTTTATTATTTATACCACCTTTGTGGAGAGGATGTGTAAAGGCAGCATGCCACAGCTTGGGGACATATGATTCCTGCATGGATCTGTTGATTAGGATACTAATGGGGAGGGTGATTTCATCTGCGGCAATTTGTAAGAATTTTGATGAAATGTTATCTGGGGCATTAGAGCAAGGTTTTAGTTTGCTGAGAAGTTTTTTTATATGTGAGATAGAGACTGGTTTAAGTTCAAAGGTGGGGGGAGGGTTGGGTTTAGAGGCTGGGGTAGAGTGACCGAACTGCGTGGATGGGTTAATTTGGAAGGTCTTATTTAGTTCAGCTATAGAGTTGGTAAAGAAGGAGTTGAAAAGAGTGATAATTTCTGGATCGGACTTGGTAGTGTCAGGGCAAGGATTATTTTTGGTGCCTGGTTGAGAAGTGAATTAATGGACTTCCAGAATTGTTTGGGGTTTTTGGAGTGGTTGGCTTGGAGTGCCATGTAGTAGGATTGTTTGTCTTTGGATATATATGTCTTTTAGTAAGGTTGTGGAGTTGCTTATATTGAATAAGGGTCTCTGGTTGTTTATTGTGCTGAGAAAGATTCCAGCATTTGTCTCTCTGTTGCATAAGTTTTTTGGTTTCTCTAGTTAACCATGGGGCGGATTTGGATTTGACTCTTATAGTTCGGGGTGGAGCTTGGGAATTAAGTACATTTAGGAAAGTAGAGTTAAAGGACTCGATGGCTCTGTCAAGTGGTAAAGTTTTTAGATTGTTCCAGTTAGTTTGTTTGAGGGTATTAGAGAAAGTTAGAGGGTTGAAGTTTGTTAGGTTATGGGTATCTAGGTATTGGTGCTGGAGATGGGGAGACTGGGTTGCTTGGTGGATGAAGGCAGCCAGGTCGTCACTAAAAGAGTCGGGAAGGATACCTGAGTCCAAGATGTTGTTAGGGTGGGTAGATAGGATCCAGTCCAGTGTAGATCCTGGAGGATTTATTTTGTTGGGTCTAGTAATAGAGGTAGTTAATTGAGTAAAGTTGAATAGATTGACAGATATGGCTGGGTTTAGGTTATTAATTTTGTTCCAATCTATATTAACATCTCCTAAAATGTAGGTCTCTAGGTTAATGTTAGTTGAGGCCCATTGCAGGATTTCTTCAAGGGTGGTAGTATTGTTACCTGGGGGAATATACAGGGATGGTTCTCCTTGATTGACTTCCTTCTGCAGTTTCCCCTTCCCATTTCCTCCCCGTTTAAGCCCTGATGCGTGCCATGCATTCCCGGTGCTTAAATGTCAACAGTTATGCTATACCCCAGTGTTTTTTTTTAGGCCCGGTGCGCATCGAGCACACCCGTTTAGCTCGAGTAAACAATTTTAAGCAGAACTGGCCTTCCTAGATGTGAACACGCTCTGCATTTCATGGAATAGGGATATACAGCCTTGGACACACCCCCTGCCTTAGCTGTGCTTAGCTAAGGGCAAACACGGGCCACTGAGCTCCAACGTGCTTACGGCATTCACAACACACCCCTTTTCATGTTAGCTGCTCGTCTTGTCTACAACATGGTGTTGGAGAACCTACACAGTTAGGTGCAGTCTGACACTTAGAAGAAATTTGTGATTCAGTATTAATCCCCTCATTTGCAACCCTTACTCCTGAGTTACCAAACTTAGACTGAGCCTTTCCCGTTAGCAACCACTATTTCCCTGCTATTGTTTTCATTCTGCATGCCATTGCCTATAATGACAAAATGCAGATTTCTGTTAAACCCCCCCCCCTTTTTTTTCATTTTTGGCACGATCCTGTTTGCTCGCCGCTACCCTATACTTAAATGGTCAAAATTGGCCAAAAAGCAAAAACTTTTATTTTACAAAAACTAAACTATTTTTTCTTGCCAATGGCCATGTATTTGGCCATTGGCATGCTTAATTAAGGGACTACATGTATTCTTTGAGGATGTCTTGCCTCCATTTTTTGTTTTGCAGAAATGTATTCGGCTAGTAGCTGAATACATTTCTGCACCCTACACTGTTCCTGCACGGAGACCTGCCTACTTCCTGAATCACTAATTCAGCGCATTTGCATGGCTTGCACCAGCAAATGAGCTGATTAGCATACTGCAGGGCTTTCCATGCAGTAACAGTGTAGGCAGGCTTGTGCACGGCAAAAGGGCACATTCCTGGACTGCTCAGTGCTCATATTCCTTGCAGGAGCGCCTACACTGCTCCTGCACAGTGAATTCAACTTCATGAATCCTGGGGATTTTCACTTCCAGTTGAAGAATTTTTGTCTCATCTTAAAGATGTTCCTCAAAGAGAGATCAATAAAAAAAAAACAGAACACTCCCAAAACCACTGATTAAGGATCCATGGGATAAAGTTATTGTATTTAGATGTAGATAGTTCAGCAATATGAAATGTTCTGATAATGTTATGTGGATATAACAGTAACTACTTTGTTAAAACTGTCTGAGTATTTTTCGTTTCAAGAGTATAAATAATTTTACAGTCTAAAAATGTTATTGATTTTCCCTAGAGATGCTTATATGTATTGTGTATATCTCATTATTATTAAAGTTATCTTGTTTATGAATTTGCTTTTGTAACTGTTAATAAAAAAAATTTAAGCAAAATAGAAAAAAAGAAAGTGGTGATCTTGAAACCGCTAAAGGTTTGTAAGTGGGCATACCTCTCAACTGTACAGATTTTCACAGAATGTCCAGATTTTTGTTTCATATTTTTGGTCCATTTTTCATAAAATTGTGATTTTCTGGTAAAACATTGCCAAGTCATTAAAAACTGAAGTCAGAATATAATGATAGATATTTGAGTTTCATATTTTACACCCTTCAGAAAATTCATGCTTACACAAAACCTGTTATTCTAACAATCTTCTAAGTTTGTAAGAGCAATATTTAAAAAATGTCCCTATTTTTGGGCCTCCTCCCCTTTAATTATGGCTTTGTTCAGATTTCTTGCCCTAAGAGGTTGAGAGGTACGTAAGACGGCAGAGTAGTGGAAGCCCTGCAGTCTGGTTCACTTGCGGAGATCAAGAAGAACACTCAGAGAAGTCTATATTACAGATTAAAAAAGATACAAGAAATCAGTCACATTTTGCAGTAGGAGGCTGTGGGTGAGCCCAGGATCAACCAGTATTACTACTGCAACAGGCATCACCTGATGCCATAAAATGCAATAAATTTATACAAATAAATAAACTGCATGTCAAACAGGACACAGAAAGGCTAGTTGCCAAGGCACGTTAACAGGTATTGAAGGTGTATGAGTATTAGGCACTCCAGTCTATCTTTGCCTACAAGTGTGGACAAAAACAAGTCAGAGTTAAGTGGGCATTTATTTAAAGCTTTATCTATGATACACAGTTACTGTGTGTTGTACTTTTGCACTGCTAGTATAATTTCTAGATGACACCTAAAGATCAGGCAGCCTACAACAATCAAAATATCTATGCACATGACAGAACGTCTGGCAAGATATTAGCACAATCAGAACATTTAATACAAAAATTGGCAACCTCATAAACCAAGAAAGCCTATGTGGAAAAAATACCAGGAGGTCTACTTGAGGATATCCACACAAGTGCAGCAAGTACAATATATATCGTAAAAAAACATTTTCCAACTCATTTTTACATTTTCAAAGTTGCCATCCATTTTATCAAAAAAAGAATATAATGAAAGGACAAATGGTTAGGTTGTCGAGACTTATCAGTGACGATAGTTTGTATGACTTAGAAGTTTAAAAAATTAATTAATATGTTATTAGAAAGAGGTTATCCACAAGATATTCTAAATAATATTAAGTTAGAGGTACTGCAGAAAAGGAAGACAGTGTATAGACCAATATTAAAAGATGGTTTAGCAAAGGCCATTGTGGATAAAAGATCAAACAGTATGAGACACGCAATGGTCCTGCCATACAATGCATATAGTGGAACCATCAAAAACATTATTTTTGACACTTGGTGTAGTGTTCTCACCAACGACATAACTACGGTAGTGGAAAGTTCTCCAACTTTTACATATAGTAGAGGGAAAAATTTAAAGGAAATTATGGAGACAGTTGACAATCAAAATGTATACAAAAATGATGAATAAATGTGGATCATGTAGTATTTGCAAATACATTAACAATGGACCATATGTTGCAGTTCATAACTATAGCAAAACTATTAGAAGTCCTGGGTTTTGCAACTGCAACACTAAAATGGTCTTGTCACATGTTTAAGTTGTCCTACATTTTATGTAGGTAAAACTATTAGAAAACTAAGACTTAGAATATTAGAACATGTAAGAGACATAAAAAATAAAAAAACTACCAACGCTTTATATGTACATAGTTTAGGTTGTAACAACTACAAAAAGTTTTTATTTTTTGTTATTGACAGGGTTCCACACAGTGACAAAGGAGGAGATGCCAAGACACTGCTGGAGGTAAAGGAATGTCTTTGGCAACTCAGACTAAATGCATCTAGGTCTCCAGGAATAAACAAGCATCTAGGTCTCCAGGAATAAACAAGCATATATCAGTTTCAAGTATCTTAAAATGTAGGTCACAATGTATATAAAAAGTTTTAACTACTATATATAAACACTATATTTCAATATTGAACAAGTTCATATATGGTTATTTTATTAAATAATTATGTTAATTTTCAACACTTATTATATTATATTATATATTGTACATTACTCTCTAGGCTTTAGATACTTAAGTTTTACTGACAATAGTAGTCTTTAGTCTTTGGTATATAGTGTTAATTAAATGCCTGAAATAGAATACAATATACATGTTTATAGAAATTTTATGGAATTATTTAATGTTCACACAGGTGTTATTATGTTTAAAAACAAACTACCCAGTCTGGTTATTTTACAAGTCTAGTTGAGGATATGCCTGGGTGGGAAAAGTGCCATGAGGAAATGACTTAGGCTTCATTTAGTGGATGTAGAGCAAGGAGTACACGACCTAAAAGGGGATATGGACATGCAAACAACTATTTGTACATAAGCTACATACAGCAGATGATGTCATTTTAATAGCTCACATTATGTGCAAATTATGTCACATTACCTGGCAGCCTTACCTTTTCCATATGCTGTACCATTTGCTCCATTTAACCTCCAGTCAAAATTACTGCAACATATTGCATCCACAAATTCAAAGCTTGTGCCATGGAAAAGCATCTCTTCACGGATATCGGAGACACCCCTGATCTTCATCAGCTGAGCCTTTTTCCTACGAAAGACAACAGTGAAAGATGTATTGGGACGTTAGATAGGAATAAACAATACAGTCTCACAAAAGCCAGCCTCCAGTACATCATACATGCCTGGCTATGAGAGGCTCAGAAGCATTAAGCATTATTTTTTTTTTGGGATGGCGAAAATTAAAGCTAGGATGATATCATACTACAAAGTACACAGGCACTGACTTGCAATACAGCACATTCATTAGAAGAGGAACAAGAAAGTACCATGAAGAGGGAAGTAAAAGGATAAAGTACAAACTGCTAAAATAATAAGTTAACTAAAAAGGTTATACAAGTAAACTAGAATAATTGTGAAAGCCCAGTAAAGTACAGTTGTGTAAGCTGCACTTACTTGTAACTGTAAATGTTCACTCACTGCTGCAAAAGCCTTTAGGCTATAAGAGTTGTTCACATGCCCAGGAAACAACAGCCATCCAGCTTTTCACAAAGGTCTGGTTCCCTCCCACACCTTCACCTGACTGTTGATTAGCCAGCCTCAAGTAGGAAAATCAGCAGTCAGGGTGAAGATTTTCCAAGGACTTTCTTCCCACACAGATAGAAAGCAGCCTAACAATCCTGAACTAATAAACATTAGTAGCAATTTTACACATACACACACACACACACACACACACACACACACACACACACACACACACACACACACACACACACACACACACACAAAACATAAAATAGAAATATAAATAATGTTACTTTATATCCCAAATACAATTATGTGCAAGAGTAGGTGGATGAAGAGTGGCTGTTCGTACTACAGCAGTGAGGAATTCAGACATCTACCTGGTAAGAGCAAATTACAGAACTGTATTATGTTCATCATTCCCAATGCTGCAGTAGCCTTTACTCTATATTGGTTGATTACTAAAGCCTATCAAACCTGGGAGGAAGAAAGATACAGATCCTGGGGCCCTTGGAGAATGGGGGTCTATACTAGGCCGTTGAAACTTCAAAACAGCGAACACTCTTACAACGACACGGAATGACCAAAACTGCAAAATGTTGAATGGCCAGAACAGCAATTTTTTTCTGAGGGGAAAAAAATCACTGGGCCAACAAAAAAAAAAGAAAACAACCCCCCCAAAACAAATTGACAGACAAAATAAAATGGGGGGGGGTTACTTAAATATACCAACTCCGAGACTGCACTACAGTGGAGGAAACGGAAAAGTCCCGACAATGGCCCAGTGATTTTTTGCCCTGGGAAAAATTGTCATTCTGGCCATTCGAGATTTAGTAGTTTCGGTTATTCCGTGTCGATGTAACAGTGCTCATTCTTTTGACGTTTCGACGTCCTAATATAGATCCGGAGAATGGTTCTAGCAAAGCTCAACCTGAACAAGGAAAAAATGGAATCCAGCTTATAAGGCTTTGTAAAAGTATAAAAGGAGGATCATGCAGCTGTCTCTAAAATGTTTCTAGATTACTCCCCTTCCAAGTATGCCATCAATGAGTACAAGGATCTAGTAGAATGTGCCTTGATACTGCCATAAATGTACTTGCCATGAAAGGAATAACAGAAATTGCGGAGGACAATCACACAAAAATTGTCTGGTTAGACAAAGGTGTCTCTTTTTCTCTACCGATAAGAAATAAATATCAGATCAGCTTTTCTGAAGGACTTAGTTCTGTAAAGAGTGTTTATACATGTCCAAAGTATGAAGAATCCTTTCTCCCTGTTTTTTTTTTTCAGTTGTAGGTAGAAAACAGGCAGACTGATAATTTTATTCAAAGTAATCTCTACAACCACTTTGGGCATAAAAATGGTTGTGTTCTTAATGTGACTCTACCTCTGTGAAATATGAGGAAAGGTTCACCCACCATGACAGCTTGCTACTCAGAAAAAACACCTCCTGCTCTTATCTCCATCACTAATGTCACATATCTTATGAAATAACTACTACACTATGAACTCTTTTCACTGTTTATTGAAAATTTGTATCAAATAATTTTTCTTATGTATGCTTATTTTTTTTTCCATTATTATTTTTCTGATAAAATATATTTCATTGTATGCATACACTGTAACCCGCTGACACTGTTAACAGAAACTGTAAGATTGTGGAGCTTTTCTCCCTGGTTCTCCACTGAAAAAGGGCTACTTAGCTCGGTCGAACTAACCCGGTCAACAAATGTAAAATAAAATAATAAATAAATAAATTAGAGTAAAGATGAATACAGTTTCCAAGTCAAGAACCTTAAATCAGCCTGATAAGCAGGCTGACATGGTGACAAAGTCAGCTTTTCCACGCCAAAGTTGAGATCTCAAGCAACAGCAAATGAGGAGGTGTAAAAGTCCTTTCAGAAACTGTATAACCACAAGTAGAAAAGAAAAGGACGGTCCATGGGCAGACATGCTGAAATGGCCACAAATGAACATTTATAGTGCAATAAGAGAGGACAGAGGGTAGTAACTCACACAAATATTTGAGCACCAGTGATATTCCTGGTGGATTCCTGGTTACTGTACAGGCACAAACTCGAAAATCATTTCTACTTGCCAATATAGGATTTTTTAGTAGTAGGTTTTCTGGCCTCCTTTAGTACCTGCTGCACATCTTCATGAAATCATTTCATAAAAGTTTTCAGAACTGAATCATCCACGCAGTGAGTTGAAGTTGATTGAGAATGGGGAGCATCAAACTTCACTTTATCATGAGAGTAGATCCAATCTGTGAGGAAGCTTGTGGAAATTGCCCTTGGCCGATTCCATAAGAATGGAGAAGCAAAGCTGCATGGGTCAAAAAAGGGTCACCACAATGATTTCTGGGGAGTGCTTATGAATCTTCAGAAATATCCTGGCTATCAGTGGAAAGGGTGGAAAGGCATCAAATATAATTTCTGTCCACAGGAATGAAAATGCATCAGATTTCCAGGCTTGCTTCCAAGGAGCCCTGGTGCAGAATTTGTTTAATTGTCTGTTTTGAAAGTGAACAGATCTATTTGAGGTGTTCCCCACTACTGAATCAGTTCCTAGAAGGCCTTCCCACTCAATTTCTATTTCAGATGGTTTGTCCTGGTCCTTGTCTGCCACTATGTTTTGTTCTGACAATATAAGATGCTTGGTGGGTTAAGGAATGCTGTAGAGCTACCCCTCAAGGCAATCATACTCAGCCTGCATACAGGAGTATATCTGTTACATACCGCAATATTGTGGGATTGACTATAATTACTTATATAGGTCCAGGACAACATAGGTGATGAAGAGTTTCAAGGATTGGCCCTATCTTTTATATTTGCGAACTTTGGTCCATCTAAATGACTCCACAGATCTTGCATCTTTACTTGCATGGAAACTGTTACCCAAGGAAAATTTGAAGTATCTGTGGCAAAAGACTGGACTCGGGGCTGAGGAGAGAAGGGGCGATCTGGGTTGAGCTGAATTTTTTGTCTCGACTATGGCGTTTCCTTTTTAGAAAGCCTAAAACTGGAATGATGCTCTAGAGAATACAAATGTTTGGTCCATGTGTTTTTTTAGAAACCACGGCATCTTTCTCATGTGTAACCTTGCTACAGGAATCATGAAAATCATAGAAGCTTTGAGCTCTAGGACACAGAAATTCTCTTACATAACTCAGAATGGAGAACTTCGGGAAAGTTTCAAGATAAAACTCCATCTTTTTTGTGTTAGAAAGGCCCCTAAGGCCTTTTGAAGAGAAGTGTCTGGAAGGGAACAGAAAAACACAATCCTGTGAGATGGAGTCAAGGAGGATTTTGTAACATTTATCTGGAAGACCAGATTGGTCAGAACAAACATAACCCTAAGTTAATGACTTCTGCCATTTGGATAAAGACTGCACAGATGTGCAAATTGTCTAAATAAGGAAATACGTGAATGTCTGTCAATCTGCAATGAACTATGATTGACACTAGTCATTTTGTAAAGACCCTTGTAGCTGTAGATACTCAAAAAGGTAATGCAGAGAACTGCTAGTGTAACCCAGATACAGAGAACCTCAGAAATTTCCTGCAGCCAATGATTACGGGATGTGACTATGAGCATCTTTTAGGTCTACTGATCCCATGAAACTCATGGGAGAAGGGAGGGTTAACAGCCTCTACAGGTTCCACATTTTGAATTTCAGTACTTTTACATACAGGATTAGAATTGAAGGACCTAACACTGGTCTCCAAGAGGCCTCCTTCCTTGGTACCAGAAACACTCTGGAACAGATGCCTCTGCCCCTCTGACTTGCAGGGACAGGTTTACATCTCCTAGAGTGCATTAGAATCTAAGGAAAATATTCTGTTTGGTTTGAAGGGCAGGCAGAAATTCAAGAGAAACTGTAGGTAAACAGAGACAACTAGCAACTAAAAGAAAGTGCCTCAGCAATGGCAACTCAGGCAGGAATTTCCCTGAAAGGAGTTTCTTTGTCTCTAGTGCCATCTGTTACCCTCCTGCACTACTTTGATCACCCAAGTGCCAGAGACAAGCATTTGTCAAAGGAGGAAGGCTGAGAACCAGTTTCAGAGACAGGTTTGAAAAAAAAACTGGTTGGAGTGAAGTGGAGGAGAAGAGAATCCTGGTATAGTCATTCTTTACTGTTGGTCGGTCCCTTCTCTCTGGACATCTGTTTATCTGGTTTTGTAGAGAAAGAGGGAGGTCTAAAAGCTTTATATTCGTAATACATCCAAATTCAAGTCCAACTTGGATCTGCAGATGGGAAACAGAAAATTTACCTCAGGACTGCTCCCTGTACTACTAATGGACAGAGACATCTGCTAAATGCTTTATTCCAAGCATCGGTCCCCCCAAATTATCTATCTATGGTATGATCCCAGTAATTCTTACTGGGGTCATTTATAATTATTGACCATGGGACAGAAAAGGATAATCTAACAAAAAATTAGATAAGCTAATTCAAACACCAAAGGAGATACTGGATAATCTTAAAATGACCCACAAGGGCAGCTAGCCTAGTACTTACCTATGAACCTACACTGAGGTATATAAAAAGCCTGGATACAACTTGAATCACTTTCCCACTTTCATCAAATTGTTTGAGAACTTGCAGAAATGCCAAACAATACCTCCTTGTCTACAGAAGAATCTAAGATTTCAAACTTTTGGTTACATACCCAGCCATATCTTCTCAACTCTGTAACAGCATTAGTAGTCCAAGGCACCGATGCACACTCTTAGGTTCATAGGTTCATACTAGGCTATCTGCCCTAGGGCATTTATAAGCCTAGCCAGAGTGTGTGTGGCTTTCACCACCCCTTAGGATGAGAATACTATACCCATTAGTTTTTCTGTCAGCTGTGACACAGAATTTCTCTTGAACAGAGTCAGTGAGGGCTCTGCCTCATGGACTGGGGATTCTGTTCCAGTGTAGGGGTGTCTCTGGGTGGTGAATCTCGGTTGGACATGGCCTTGTATGTCGGCACAGATCACTCTGGTTTGAGCCCCTTTATCCTTTGGTAGAACGGGTGTTATACTCAATCATTGGTCTGATAAGTGAAGAGTACAGGGTACAATGACCTCTCCTGATCTGGATGAATCCCCTTCCCAGATCAGGGGGGCAATGTAAAGGTCTCTTCCACTTTGGCAATGTGAGTGTCAAAAGAGAGGTTACTGTGTCAACTTGGGTTGGGTCCCCTGATAACTTCTTCCACTTTTAATGGACTACCACCTATGTGGTAGGTTGGTTAGTTTGTTTTGACTATACATTTTTTCTATTTTTCATTTACTACATGGCATTGGCTCCAGGGCTCTGCTCTGGCAACCCTGTTGGAGGATATCTGAGGATGATGGTCTCTGGGAGGCTGGCAGTGTGGTCGTGCAGTGCATGCAGTTTGCCCAGTTTGCAGTCAATCCCCCTTTGTTATGTTTGCCTGTTACTAGGTCAAGGTAGGCTGTGTGAACTGCCTTACCCTCATCAATGGCCTTAGTGACTGTTTCAAAAAAAGCAGAGGCAGTTCAAGAGGCAGGATGCCCCCTGACAAAGTTGAAAAGTGTCTGGGGTAGGATCCAGTTTGTGTCTGTCTCTATATTTCATTTATGATTTTTGATTAGCTTTGCAGCTAAGATTAAACAGCAGCCTTATGTGTGGGGTTTAGTTCCTCATGAGTTCCGTCCCATTGATGCTGTGTTTTTGCTTTTAGAGAGCAGCTCTCACCTGGGCATCTGAGATGTTTGGGGAGGCTAGACTCTGTGGGATAGATATTTCTCCTTTTGGGAGAATTTGCACTGAACCTGTCTGCCAGTATATTGGCAATGTCTGTGGGTTCAGTGATTTTTTTATCATTTTTGGACTAATTCTGAGCATATCTGGGAGTTTCCACCCAGGTTTCTACAATAACTAAAGAGGCCTTATGATTTGTCTTTTTAGCGATTTTTCTCTTTTTCTCTCAAAGGATGGAAATGATTTTTGATGAGATTTTTTTTTGCTAGTAGTGATCAGAAGACATTTGTAAGGGTTTCAGCAGTGTGGGGTTGTGGTTTCCTGGGCTCTCAAAGCATGTTTGGATACCGGGGACAAAGTAGAAACAATAAGATTCAGAAATGAGTTGCCCTCTTTAGGAAGTGTGGTGGAAAATTCTGTGAGATTGTCCATTTGACAAAACATGAACTCCCATACGTACTACTGATAACTGAGAATTCTGTATACCTGACGATTCAAAATTCTAAAAGCTAAAGTGGATAATAAAGCATTTGCTTGCCTTGGCAGTCCAACACTTTGACTTCTTTGTCCTAGAAGGAGGACTTATGTTCAGGATCACGCTACTGCCAGCAAGCAAAGCAGTAGATATCACAGCTGGACCCGATCTAAGGTGAGAGAAAACAGATGTATTAGTTTGAGGCACTTAATATATTTTATCTGCCTTTTAGGGACTGATACCTGAGTATCAAGATGATTACATGCAGCATTCAACACATCCTCCAGGGCTGGCAGTATAGAACAGGAGAGGAATGAGGTATATCCATTTATAACATACTATAATATCTTTTCGGATCCTTACATGGTAAAATGTATTGCCAGTTGGCTGAAAGACAAAACCCACAGAGTAATTTACTGTTATGGCAAGATAACTTGCATAGCTGTACTAAGTTCATAATACTGTTGATTGTTGCAGTACCCTAAGCAATGTGGGTAGATTACCATAGTTTAGAAATCTGGGAGGTGGAAGGCGAAGTGTCCAGGGGCCAAAGGAGAATGATCCTAGCAAAACCTGAGCTACATCTGGAGAAGGAATCTAGCTTGTAGCACTTTGTAAAAGTATGTACAGAGGATCAAGTTGCAGCTTCTAGACTACTTCTACAATCCAACCCTTTCCAAAAAGCCATAGATGAAGCCAAGGCCCTGGTAGAGTGGGCCTTGACCCTACTTGAAACAGTTTAGTTGCAGTGAGAATACCACTTAGAACCAGTCTGTTTTGATACAGGTTGCCTTTTGCTCTTTCCTTCACAAGAAATGAACAACTGATCTGAAGATCTGAAAGATTTAGTTCTGTCAATATAGTACCAGAGTTGTCTGTGGACATCCAATGTATAGAATATAATTTTCCCGCATTTCTAGGTTCAGGAAAGAAAACAAGGAGATGTATAGTAATCTCAGACACCACTTTAGACAAAGGTAAGAGTAGTTCTCAAAGAAACCTTATCTCTGTGGAAAATGAGATAGGGTCACCTCACTATAAGAACTTGCAGTTCAGATATCCTTCTTGAAGAGGTCAGAGCAATTGGTAAAATGGTTTTCCATGTTACGAGCTTTAAGTCAGCCAGGTTAGCTTGTTCAAATCAGCATGTGTTAGCTACTCTAACACAAAATTAAGATCCTTAGGAGGTGACATTAGTTTTCTTGGAGGCCTCTTATGCAAAATCCTTTCAAATACATTTTGACATAAGAATGCATTGAAAGAGGAGGATTCATTGGCAGACATGCTAAAACAGTCAATAAATGAACCCTGACTGAGAAGTAAGAAAGGCCATAGGATAGTGACTCTCACAAATACTGTAAAACCAGAGAAGAACTACCCTGAATGGCAGCTAATTATGTTGTTGGCACCAAGATGAACACCTTTTCCATTTACTAATATATGACTTTCTAGTACCAGGCATTCTTGTCTCCATTAGTACCTTGTAGAACCTCCTCAGAAAACAGTTGCCGAAAGGGAATTAGCACCTTATCATCCAGGTAGTCAACTGAAGTTGAATGGGGTTGGAGGTGTACCACACACCCCTGTTCTTGTCTGAGTAGATCTAATCTGTGAGGATGCTTGTGTTAATTGCCTCTGGCCATTTCTAAAAGAAGGGGCAACCACAGTTGCCTCAGCCAGAATAGAGTCACCACAATGATCTTTGGGGTTTCCTTCTGAATCTTCAGAAGTACCCTGGATATCAGGGAAAGGGTGGAAAAACATATAGGAACATTCCTGTCCAAGGAAAAGAAAATGCTTCTGTCTTACAGGCCTTCTTGCATGGATCTTGGAATACAATCTTGCTGATTCTTCCGACAGGAGGTAAATAGGTCTACTTGAGGAACTCATCACAGACAGATCAAACCTTGGAAACTCCCATGACAACACAGTTTCCATTTGTGAGAGTCTGCCTTGTCCTGCTCAGCTTATCTGCCATATAATTTTGTTTTCATGGAATGTAGAATGTTTGGAGAATGAGACTGTGTTGTGAAGCTATAACCATAGCTGACATGGTTAGACTGCAAAGGAAGCATGACCCGGATCCCCCTTGCTTGCTGATGTACCACATGACTGTGGTACTGTCTGTAACAACCTGAACAGGTCCAGTGATCAAATATGATTCAGAGTTAAGTGCCATGATTTGGGCATGCATCTGATTTATATTTATGTGCTTGTGTCTGTCCTTGATATCCCACACAACTTGCACTTTTAACCCTACTAAAGCTGCTCCCCAAGCAAAGCCTAAGGTGTCTGTGGTGACTGACTGCTATGGAACGTAAAAGAAAAAAGGGAGACCTTGATTTAAGGATAATTGCTGTCTCCACTGAGTGATTTCTGTTCTGACAAACTCCAGCACTGGTATTTGAAAAGACAAAGGATGTTGATGCTGGAAGCAAAGTGATTTCAGATACCACTGTATCTTCATGTGGAGTTTCACCAAGGTACAATGAGATGCCACGAGACCAAGAATCCTGAGGTATTACCTTGCACTGACTGAAGTCTGAGTGGAAAACCTTGAAATAGTTTTAAATCTATGTGAAAGAAAAGCTCTTTGCACTGAAGTGTCCACCATGTACTCCAAAAACACAATCCGGTGAGATGGAATCAGGAAAGACTTTGAATATTGTTTTGGAATCCCAGTATGTGTAGGAGGTCTATGACCTGAGAGAGGGATTCCTGGCATTTTGATAAACAAGTCATTTAAACATGAAAAAATATGGAGTTAGACACTCTGTGAACACTCTTGGAGCAGTGGATAGCCAAAAGGGTGAAGCAGAGAATTGATAATTTGATTCAGCCATAGAAAACCTTAAGAAACCCCTACAATCTAGATGAATAGAATCATGATCGTGATGACATGCATTTTTTAAATCTACGGTTACTAGGAAACTCAAATAAGAAAGGAAGGGTAGCAGGTTGTGAAATGAAAGTAGTTTGAACTTCAGCATTCTCACAAACTGGTTCAGGAAAGAAAGATCCGTATAACTGCTCCCCAAGAATTTTCTTTGGCACTAAAAAAAATATTTGTTTAAAAAAAAAAAAAAAAAAAACTTTTATTACATTACCACTTGTGACATGGGCGCAAACTTACATTTATATAAAAGTAATCAAACCATACTAACAAGTTCATGTTTTCAAACATTAAAACATGTTATGTGTATACAATATAATCAAATCTAACATTACACTATTTCTTTCTTAAACCTCATTCCTTCTCCAAAACATTTTTCTGCATGTATTGTTCCCACAATTTACATTTTTTCCTATGTAATTTATTCCTGCCCTTTTCTAAAGATTCCACATCCTGTTCTTTTATCTCAGTTATAATATATTTACTATGTCAAGTATGGTTGATTTAGACTCTGATTTCCATTATTTAATATTTTTTTTTGTTTTGGCACCCACCAGAGTTAAACTTGACAATACCTTACAGGGTCTGAATTTCTTAGACACAGTCCCCAGGATTTACTAATCTTCCGTGTAAGACTAGATTAGTTTTACATGGAAACGCCAGTCTAAGAGTATGACGGCAGTGCGCCATGCATATTAATGAGGGCACGCTGCCTCAACTCTAAAGCTTACACAGAGCGTGGACGAGTGTAGGGGGCATCGGACTGCCGAGCAGTCCAAAAATCCACGCCCCTGCACTGACAAAACCCAAGAAATGTCGAGTTACATCAGCGAGTCCGCTCACATGTGTACATTGTAACACTACACTCCCCCATATGTTAAACCTCTTACAAATTTAAAAATTAAAAGAAATTTATTTTTTTTGTTTTATTTCCGATATAGCTGCCCGTATTTGCGTGTGTTTGCACGGATTGCCCATTACTTAGCTACAATTAGCAGCTTTGACACTGAAGAGGATAATAAGAAAAAAATATGCAAATTAAGCAAAATAGCGATAGCGTAGTGGTTAGAGCTTTCGCACAAAGAGGAGGCATTCCTAGTTCGAGTCCCACTATTGCACGTTCCATTTTGTGTTGGAAATCTGTAAACAAAAATATTTCCTGACATTTATCATGTATAAGTTTTGTAAAAAGCATTAAATGTTATATGTAGTAGTGAACGAATTATGTATATATATATATATATATGAAGGTGAAATGGTTATGCATTCTGAGGCATGAGTAACTTATTTTAAGCAATATAAAGCACTGCTAAGCACATTTTAGCAGTATTTAGCATATTTAAAACCGATTGCTTGTAGCTGAGCAGCGCATTAACAAGCGCGATGTATTTGCTTGTAGCTGCGCACCGTGCTAACCAGCGCAACATCAGGCAATGTTGGGCAACGTTGGGCAAAGTCGGCTAAACACGGCCACACCTCCTTTACTGTACCTTAACCATTCAGGTCTGGCCAGTAGGAAAATAAAAAGCAGTGACAGGGCTCGAACTCAGGATACTGTGCACTGTAGTCACAGTACATAACCACTAAGCCATGACAGCATTTCATAACCATGCACTTTCAACAGACACATATCTATCAAAGGAATATTAAACATTGCTAACATCAGCTAAGCAGATGTGCCTACAGCTGAGCTTTTTCAAAACTGGCCAATCACAAATAAGTGTGAGAAATGAGGCATATTTGAGCATGAGGCTCCACAGGTGGGAATACTTGCCATAACTGGTTGTAGCTCCCTTCTGCAGTCAGCATGGCTGGTGTTGGAGAAGGCACTCGATTTCGAGCGCAACGCTGCGGCATTGAGGAGACCAAAGTAATAGTCTGGCTCCTTGTCCACAATCATCAGGAAAGACTCTTGCGGGGCCAGTACCAGGGCACCCAATATAAAATGGAGGCCTGGAACAGTCTAGCTCGTGATCTCACCAGTGCCACTGGCGTTCCTCGGACTGATGAGCAGGTCAGGCACCATTATTCTGACCTGAAGCGACGTAAGGAGGATCAACTGGACCAGTAGATCCAGGAGTCCCGTGCGATGCCTAATGCCCCAGTACAGAGTAAGTAGCCATTGTATTACGTAGTTAAGAATTGCTATGATTGTCTATACTATGGATAGGTATGTCTCAATATCACTGCATTTACTTCACAGCTGCAGGTGTCCGGACTATGAATCAGCAAGCCCATGAAGATAGGTTGCAAAGACTGTGTCATCAGGCAGGTTAGTAATTATTCTGCATGTACTGTTATATAAAATAAATGAGAGAGCCTTCAAAAAGTGTTTTAACCCAATAAATAAAGGTGTAATAATCCTTTAATAAATGTATAATTCCTGGAGTGCGTCTGTGTCATTTGTTTTTGATATGTTGTACTGTTGCATTTTACAAATAGTACTGTTGTATTAAGCAGTGTTAACCCACACTTGGGTAGGCCCATATAATGTGGACCAGTAGCTTTTATGCATATTTACAGCCCTCAACTATTGGTTCATGCCCAGCATGTACAGGTTAATCTGGCACATGAGTAGCTTGGTATTTTGTTCCCCAGAAATATCAGTGTGCTGCCAGAAATGTAGGGAGCTGTTAAAATATAACTGATACTTTCACCCGAACATATCTAGATAATTATATGAAAGTAGAGCTGTCAGTGTACCATCTTAGCAGTAGTGTGTGTGAGCAACTCAAAATATGAAGCAGTAACATCTGCATCTTGGACAGTTTGTATGTAATATACAGCTCTCATGTATATAATGATCTAGCAAAATTCAGTTGCACAACATAAGGACATTGGGTAGTGTAATAATACATGTAAGGGACATATAACTGCAGATAATATGAATGTAGTGAAAACTAGAAGGATATATAAGTTGTTAATTGAGCTATCCTTTTCCACCCTACTGTATGTGCATAAAAATGCAATTCCACACCTCAATTGGTTATGTCTAATCTCACAACATTTGTTGGAACATATGTTTTATTGGCTTATAAATATTTGTGTTTATTTCTATGCATGTGCCCTGTTAAAATACCACAATATTGGTGGCCTGTTGCCATCAATACAACCTGCATGCTGTTGTAATGTCCACTATTGTTCTATATATGCATGTGTTATGCTTGCTTTTCAACTGTTGAAAATCTGGTGTGCTGGGTTAATGGGAATACTTCTGCATGCTGTTATAACTAATTGGGAATGCTGTTGACTGTTACTAACCCATATCTTTATTAAACCCTCCAAAACATAGTTCGTATGGGAAGGCCGGTCCCAGCGGACCCACCTGTCCCACCTCAGCTGGCCATGGCACCTGGCACCAGCAGGTCCAGTGCCCAGCCTGGGACCTCCTCCTCCATTGGCCCTGTGCCACCTTTGGGTGGAAGCGCTGCAGGCGATGGGGCTTGGCCCCCACGTGCAAGCGTGGGCGGAGGAGGGCCACCTATCACCCTTCGAATGGTCCGGGCTGTGGTGCGTAGAGAGATTTAACATTCTGTTTCAGAAATCTACACCAGCTTGAGGCACGAGCAGCGCAACTCCCGGGTCAGCCTGCCCCTCCTACACAGCCCCCAGCACAGTCACCCTCTGGGCTGTGAAGTTGTAGTGGTGACTGCCCATGGGTGGGGACCTCAGTCTCACTGTTTCCATCTGTGGGATCATGGGCTTGCGATTTCCAAACATCCCACCCCGTCAAAGGTGTTCACCCACCATATGTCATATACAGCCCCTGTATGCGTCTTGTTTGTCTTGTCTGTTTACCTCCCCAACCTACCTCCTCAAATATACCTACTTCCCCTAGCCCACATTCCACTCTCACCTGAAAAAAAAAAGGGCAATCTTCTCCCAAAAAAAAAAAAATTACTCCCCATACATAGCTGCCCATTTTGCACACATGTCCACTGGACACATAAAATGTAATTTAATTGGCATTACAACATACTTTGTTGTCCTCACCCCTCTCTCAGGGGTTGAAGGTTTCATATCTACCTCCAAATGTATTCCATATGCACAGCTGTTGCTGTTAAAGTAATGGGCAACTAAGGACCTTCCCTACACCCGTCCTGCACATCACGAGCTACTTTCCATACTGTCTTTCCCTCTTTGTGCCCCTTTTTCACCACTTTCCTATCTCATTTTCCTTTTCTTTCAAAGAAATGAGTGCGGGGGTTAGCGGGAGTAAGCACTATTAAGCAGTAGTTAGCGGGTTTGCACTTAGCTAAGCATTGTGCAAAACCGCACAAACCCACTTACAACTGCTTAAAAGTGCCTTAGTCGCTCTGTATGTGAGGGCCCTTGTTCTGCTCAGGAGCAAAATAAAACACCTCTGTCAGTCTCGAACCCCAGACCTTGTACACACTACACAACATGAAGTACCACTAAGCCACGGTAGATATACAACAAGTTGGTGCTGAAATAAATATATCATGCATCGGAATGAGTGACTGTAAAGGAAAAACAGGAATGCCATACCACACAACTTGTTCTGTGGATCTTTACCAACAGTTGTTGTGGGATTACATTACACGACTGTGATAAGAGAAGCAGCCATTCTAGCAGGAAATAATGTTACACCATCACTTTACAACCCCACACAGTATCACAGCAGGACAAACACTGGCATATCTGTTTAGGGCAGAGGCCATACCTCCCAACTGTCCTTAATTTTCTGGGATGTCCATGATTTTGACACAAATTTTAGCTCTGTCCCTCTGAATCCCTCCTAAAACTACTGACTTTGGCCAGAAAGGTGGTGAATTACACTTAATGAATAATGACAATAATTAAGAGTTAGACCCTTCTTTTACTTCAGGAAAGGTGTATTAATTCATATGCTCTGATTCTCTCAATGTTTCAACTTAATGGCACTAAAATTTTAAAGGTGTCCCTGACTTTCTCCTTACTTTTCCCTGAGTCTGTTCAAATATGTACCTGAGTGTTTGAGAGGTCTGGCAGAGGCAAAAACACAGAGACATGTCAGCCTTTCTGCTGTTACACACTGTGCAAATAGCTTTGGAAGGAGTTTCGGAAGCATACCCTTATGTAGGAATACAACACTGAAATACAAATGGATGTAGCCATGTACTGGTAGCAACCAACTGTAACAATGCCATTGCTCTATTGCTGAAAAGACCTGTGTGGTACACAGACAAAAAATAACAGGCTATTCTCTGGCTACCGTGTGGATAGGTCCACAGGTGGGAGTTACGCAGACAGACTACTTGCCTTGATAAACTAACATGTACACAGCAACCCTGTAAGTCCAGCAAGATAAAATCCACACAATAATACTTACGCTTTCTGTACTTCTGCACCCCTACCCAAATGTAGAATATACCTGTGTGTGCAGGGTCTACCAAGGAGCATACTCACAGTACTGACATGTGTCCAGTTTTTCTGAGCAGCTTGTGCTAATGTCAACACTAAAAAAGCACAAACTGTTTAGAACTGAGTAAACGAATATTCACAGTATAGCAATTCACAAACAATTCTTGTGCCAAAGGAATACATCTCAATAACTAGCTTTGTAGGGCAGTTAATTGTAAAAGTTGAAAAGAAAGTACATCTTTCCATGCATCTTGGGGTAGCATTTTGAGAGGTGAGTACAATTCTACACTGACAAGTGGGTACTGGAAGCAGCAACATTAGGTCTGAGTACAAATCTCTGGCTACACCCCTGGCTTCTGATATAAGAACTATACCAACCTTCTGTCTTAAACAATGATGTCCACAGCAAACAAGGATGATCTCCATCTTGGAAAGCTGAAAGGGCCACGCCTACCTGAGTTAGCAATTTATAGTACTGGGTTGCTATGACAGTGATTACTGCAATTACTACACAGCAGGCTGCATGCAATTAGCAAGTGGTGGCCACTAATTGGTGCAGAGGCCATCACATGCTCATGTGCAAATACGTACAAAAGCAGGCTGCAATCTCTGCCAACAAACTCAATCACTCTATTGCAGAGACTGACAGAGAGAGAGACAGAGAAAAGGAAAAAGAAAAAGAAATATTACCAAATCATACAAAGGAAAGGTATGTGACACACATGTACTTACTGGCATATAGTAGATGTTACTGAAGAATAGTCTACATAATATGAACCATTCATATGTGGCAGCAGTACTTATTTATGCATAGATGTTCTGTTTAACTACTGCTATGTACAATATAGTGTGTACCTGTGGGCAGTGGGACATACCTGTGAAAAGTGTAGCTCAGCATTAAATGTCAAAGATCTGATCCATGTTATCTGTGTTCTGTACAGTAGTGTGGCCAATGGCAATTGGGGGGATTAGCGCTGACATTACATAAACATGGGTGTGACAGAACAACACATGCATGATAGTCATATTAAAGTGTAGTTTAGCATTGGCAACTGCTGTAGCAGTCTAGTATGCTTATCTAGCATTTGTAGCCATATATACCCCCCCCTAATGTTAGTGTGTGTTCATATGTGACACTTCTTTGTGTTGCAGCAAGGCCCAACAGTTCAGCTGTGAGGTCCAGGGACTTACAACAGTGCGGACCTTGTGTGTGTAAGCCACACACATACAGAGAAATATATATGTGTCATATATATATATATATACACATCTGTATATGTGCATACAGCAGGGGACATATTGTAACTGTTTGTAAAGGGTGGAAATATATATGTTAGTGAAGGTTAGTATGCGCATATTTGTATGTAGGTTTGAGTGTGTGACAAACAAGATAGCATACAGTGCTGGTATATGACATGTGGTGGTTAAACACTGTGGGTGGTTTGTTCAGTTTGCAATGTTGAAGCCAGTGAAGCCTGCTAAAGTTACCTGGGCTGTGAACACCTTCAATGCATTTATCCCAAGACTGTGTGATTGTATTACATTACTGTACACCTCACATCCTTTGTATAATTGATATTCTCACTATGAAAGGTGAAATGTATATGTGACTACATATATATGTATATGTACACCAATGGATGTGTATATGTATATATATATGTATGTATATATATATAGGTTTACTATCACAATGCCGACGTGCACTTGCACGGCTATGAAGTATTCGAACAACAGATGTTCGAATACTTCATATTTCGGCAGGTGATGTGAGCGAACGTTACCATTGCGAATAGACTGTGCATTCGCAATTCTAACGTTCGCTCATGTGAGGGGATCGCGGTACAGTGCAGTTAGTGAAATACATCCCTTTCCTCACTATAGTGCGATGTCAGAGTTGGAATATTAAGTTGGGGGGGTGCAGGGGGGCTGTGTGTGTGTTTAGGCTAGTTAGGTAGGTAGTTACGGGATGGGTGGGAGTGCGGTGTATTGCCGAAAATGTCGCGAGCAACATTTTCAACAATACACAGCTGTTTTCGACATTAGGAAATTCGGAAATGTTCATTCCCGATGTATAAATTCGAAAATGCAGACACGTTTTGTTCTGATTTTCGAATTTATGACAGTAAACCATATATATATATATATATATATATATATATATATATATGTGTGTGTGTATATCTATATATATCTATATCTATATCTATATCTATATATATATATATATATATATATATATATATACACTCATACACACCTACATCTATTTGTTGCAAAAGATTCTCTGTACTGTTAACTGACTGTGATGGTCAATGTGTTTGTGAATACGTCAAATATATGTATCTGTGGGATAGCTTAGTGGGAAACTGTTTAGGTCATGGTATTATGGGTCCTTGCTTTGATGCTAGCAAAAGCTGTGTATTCTGTTGCTAGACAGGAAAAAGTACTATTACATACAGTGTGACTAAGTCCCTTGGTTTTAACTAGGGTGTGTCACTGGAGGCTAAAGCACTACATCTATGATTATTGATTGGTACTGGTGTTGAATCCAAATCCTGTGTGTACTGTAGTACTACTTGAAGCTCTGGGCCTGTACAGCAAAGTATGGTGTATGTCCACATTGCTTGCATCCACTATTTTGTGTGGTACCTGTATTCATCACATATTACATTTCTCAAGATTAAGGTTGTGTAAGTACTCACACACAGTACTGTACAGTACACAATGAAAGCTTATCTGGGTTGTCATACCTGTGTGTCCTGTAATTTTGTCTGATGTGGGTGTGGGTATGTCTGTAACATGTCCTTTGACATATGTGTGGTAAAACATACAACTGCGTATCTAGCAACATTCATAGTGTACTACAGCAGTATGCAACCTATATTCCCAATTATGCACATATTTTGGACACGGGTTTGCCATTAACAAGTTGTGTGGTATAATAGTAATACATTTACTGGACCTTACACTCATTGTGATGGATGATATATTTCTTTACACATCAGCTTGATGTATATCTGCTGTGGCTAGGTGGTGCATCGTGTTGCATACAGTGTGCCAGGTACTCTTGTATAATCTTATATAGTGATTTTATTTTGTTGCTGTGCAGAACATGGTTCATTAGATTGAGAGTGTGCCAGGCACTTCCAAGCAGTTGTGGGGTGAGCAGTGATAAGTGGCAGTTAAAGTGTTTCACTCTCGGTTAGCTAACAGGCTGCTATATATGGCAGTTCAGTGATATCTGTACTGTATAATGTTAAATGTGCCATATGACTTGCTCAAACATATTTTCGTATTTATGTCTTCCAGGGATCATGGCACATCGCAGGAACCCCACTTACAGTAGTGCTGAAGATGACATAATTGCTACCAGTATGATACAGCACTACAGTCTCATGTTCTCACAAACCAGCCAGGACCAGCAGGAGCGTACCGCAATGTGGCAAGATGTTGTCCGCAGGGTAAATGAAGTAGGCCTGCATAACTGGACATATGAGCAGGTACGCCACCACTGCAGTGATCTTCTCAGACATGTCCATCAGCATGCTGCTGATGTGCGGAGACAACAGCTTGCAACAGGAGATGGTGTTAATATCCACCCCCTCACCAGAGTGGAACAGCTGCTCCTGAGCCTGGTGGCACCTGCCCAACAGCAACAGCAGCAGACATACACCATGATGGAGGTTGGAGCGACCCAGCAAGCACACATGGAGCATGCAGGTAACATGGCATATCTGTAGACTACTGTTATCTGTATTGGTAGATCATGCATATGTGAGATGTGGAGTGTGTTGTTAAAAGATGTGGAGCCTGTTGTTGTGCAATACTGATCATTTGGAACATAATCTGTAGCCCTGTGAATGTAAACAAGAAGTTATGTACTCACCATAACGTTCGATGTATGTAGTCCATCTCGCCTCACATTCTTACCTGTGGGTTCGGAGCCGAATATCGGCTCGACTGCCGATTTTACTAGCTCAAAGTCTCTCATTGGCTGGGCTAAGTGGGTATCCCATGGTGCACTGCTCCATATCCCCAGATCTAGTTTGCTGCGAAAATCATTTGTACTCCATACACACATCACATCCATATAAAGAATAAGCTAATCAAAGGGACTCTGTAGATGACAACCTAACCTCCAAATCCTCCAGGAAGGGGGAAGGTGGGAGGGTAAGTAAGAATGTGAGGCGAGATGGACTACATACATCGAACGTTATGGTGAGTACATAACTTCTTGATGTTATGTAGTCCTATCTCGCCTACATTCTTACCCGTGGGACAGCGTCACTAGCACCTACATCCTGGGTGGCTCAAAGGAAAATACTCCTGAGAACTGTGGAGCCAAAGGAAGACCTGCCCCTGGAAACCACGTCCAATTTGTAATGAGAAACAAAAGTGTGAGGAGAAGCCCAAGTAGCTGCAGCACATATATCATCCATTGACAATCTAGCTTGATAGGCTGTGGATGTAGAAACAGACTGAGTAGAATGTGCCTTGACTGGAAAAGGCAGATTTTTACCTCCTGCCTGATAGATGAAAGAGATACAACTGGCTATCCATCTAGACAGCGTGACTTTGGATACCAGAAAACCCATTCGGTTTTCCGAAAAGGAGACAAAGAGTTAGTTAGATTTTAGGATATCTTTTGTCCGGTGTAGATAGAAGCGTAACTGTCTATGTACATCCAATTGGTGAAATCTAAATTCTGCCTTGTTAGAAAAGTGGGGGAAGAAAACAGGCAACTCAATGGACTGATTCATGTTAGACACGGAAGCCACTTTAGGAAGGAACGTGGGGTTTGGTCTAAGAGAGACCCTATCTTTATGGAAGATTAAATATGGGGGTTTGATGGAGAGGGCTTGAATTTCCGAAACCCACCTCGCTGAAGTGACTGCTGTTAAGAATGCTGTTTTCCATGTCAAGAATTTTAATTCACAGGTAGCTGTAGGCTCAAATGGTGGCAAAGTAAGGGCTTGTAGAACAAAATTGAGAACCCAGGGCATGATAGGTTCGGACACTGGGGGGGGCGAAGCAACAGAGTACCTTTAAGAAATGCTTTGCATAGTCTGTGTGCCATGAGGCTAGGTTCATTTGCTACGTGGAAATTAGATATCGCCGCCAGCTGAACTTTGATGGTGGCTGATGCGGACCCCTGATAGAAATGCATAGACAAGAACTCCAGAACTGAATCTATTGGAGCTGTGTAAGGATCAATGCCTCTAGTATGTGCCCAGATAGAGAACCTTTTCCATTTACTAGAATAAATCTTTCTAGTGGACGGTTTATGAGAGGACGATAATATATGGACCACTTCCGGTGAAAAATTATGATGTCTGACTAACGATGGAAGTGGAGTAGCCAGGCTGTCAACCGGAGGGTCATCAGAGAGGGGTGGAACTGTCCCGACGTGTGTCAGTAAATCTGGTTGAGGGTCCAGAATCCAAGGAGTGTCCACAATGTATGGTTGAAGAAAGGGGAACCAGACTTGACGAGGCCAGTGTGGAGCAATCAGAATCATTCTGCTTCCCAAGGATTGTGCTTTCTGAATCACCCTTGACAGCAGGGGAAAGGTAGGGAAAGCATAAAGCAGACCAGAGGGCCAATCGTGAACCAGAGCGTCCCTGGGTGATTCCCCCTGTGGGGGGATCAGCGGGAAGTAGTTGCTGCATTTCGCATTGAGAAAGCTGTCAAAAAGGTCGCAGCAAGGCTGACCCCATCTGCTGAAGATTCGCTCTGCAACCAGGCGATTCAGGGACCACTCGTAAGGCATCAGGATAGCTCTACTTAGCCTGTCTGCTATTACGTTCAACTTCCCCGGAATGTGCGTTGCCACCAGAAACCATTGGGAAGCTATTGCCCAATGCCACACTCACATAGCTTCTCTGCACAGAGGGTAAGACCGGGTTCCTCCTTGCTTGTTGAGAAACCACACTACTGACATGTTGTCTGAGTGTATCGCAATTGTCCCTAGAGGAAGAACCTTCTGAAGTGCCTGCAATGCAAGAAGCACTGCTCTCATCTCCAGGACGTTTATATGCAAATGTATCTTGTGTTCCTGCCACGTGGATTGGACTGTCCTGCCAAGATAATGCCCCCCCCCCCCATCTGGGAGGCATCCTTGGTCACCATGGCAATAGGGACGGGTGGAACTAAGGGCTTTCACCCGTTCAAATTGTCGGTGCACAGCCACCAATGGAGTTCCTGCTTGCACCTGTCCGTGAGTAAGATGGGATGAGATAGTGGGTCTTTGGAGAGACCATTGAACAAAGAGGAGCCATTGAAGAAGTCTCAAGTGTAATCTCGCTAGAGGGACCAACATGATAGTTGCTGCCATGATCCCTAGGAGTTGGAGAACCAGTCTTGCCTTCGCTTGTATCAGGGGCATCAGCATGTGTATTTGTTGTTGTAATACTGTGATCCTTTCTTGTGGTAAGAATGCTCGCATTCGAATGGTGTCTAAATCTGCTCCTATAAAGGTGACACGCTGTGAGGGCAATAAGGCAGATTTTTCCCAATTTATTGTTATGCCCAACTGGTGACATAGATTGATGGTAGCGTTCCTGGTTTGAACTAGTTGATGCATGGTGGGGGCGGTAAGAAGCCAGTCGTCCAGGTACGGAAACACCTGGAATCCCTGACGTCTCAAGTGAGCCGTCACCACCGCCATACATTTGGTGAACACCTTGGGGGCTGTGGTGAGACCAAAGGGCAGGGCTCGAAACTGGAAGTGACTGGCTCCCAGCCAGAAGCGTAGGTGACTCCTGGATGCTCTGTCCATTTTGACATGGTAGTAAGCATCCCTGAGGTCGATGGAGCACATCCATACCTCCTCTCTCAACAATGGGAGAATCGATTGTAGTGTGACCATATGGAACTTGGACTTGTGTACGTGATTGTTGAGTTGACTGAGATTTAGTATGGGACTCAGGTCCCCTGTTCTTTTCGGCAGCAATAAGAATCTTGAGTAAGTCCCTAATCCGATTTGGTCTGAGGGGACACGTTGGATGGCTCCTTTTTCTAGCAGCTGTGAGACCTCTGAGGCTGCTTGATCCCTTTGACTGGGTGGAACATCTGGGATTTTTCTGATTGGCGGGGGTACTGAAGGGAATGGAATGAGGTAACCTCTGGAAATTATCCGTAATACCCATCGGTCCTGGGTAATGCTCTCCCAGGCTTCCAGGTATAAGGAAATTCGACCCCCGACTGGCTCCGGATAAGCGCAGTCGGGCACACCCTCTGGAACGAGTGTTTGGAGAGCCAGGGAAGGAGTTGCGGTCTCCCGAATTGCGGGGGCCCCCTCTGCGGCGACATCTCCCTGAATAACCCCCCCTCCCCTGCCTCTGGAGGGGGGGTTCATCTTGTGCGGCAGGAAAAAACCTCTGTGATTTCTTGAACCACATCCCCCCCTCCGCTGGGCCGTGGGATAAGGCCTAGAAGGAAGGGATAAACGGACCCCTACGGCAGACAGGGTCTTTCCCTCTTGCTCGCACCTGGTGAGGGTGTCTTTCACTTTGGTCCCAAACAAGGAGGAACCATCAAAGGGGGCATCAGTGAAGGAAGACTGGAAGGCCTCCGTAAAGTGACACAGGCACAGCCAGGCTTGCCTTCTAAGGGCAACCCCTGAGATTGCTGCCCTACTTGCTCCCTTGGCTGCATACGAAATGAGCCGCATGGACGAGTTAGCAATGGAGTTGAGGGTAGAGACCTGGGCGTTAACTGTATGAGCCACTGCCTCAGGTATGTTACCCGCAAGAGTATCTCCCAACTCTTTGAGGAGATCTCTCTGGAGCCGAGTGAAGTGAGACAGATAATTCAGCGACCGTAGAGTGAAGGTTGCTGAAGATATACGCTTCCCGTACCGGTCCATGGTCTTAGACTCCTTGTTAGGAGGATGGACGGATGAAGAAGACTCTGCTACTTCCTTCTGGGTGGCTGCCGCCACCACCATGGCATCTACAGGGACTCCTTTAGACAGAAACTCTTTGTCCTGGGGGGCGGAAAGGAATTTGTTGGGACGCCTGGGCACGGGCTCCACAGAATCGGGGTTTTCCCACACTCTTCGACAAATGAGGTCAAGAAGTTTGTCGAAGGGTGGAGACACCCAGGAGGCAGAGGGTTGAGCACCAAAAGCCTTAAGGAATACTGACTCCTCCTCGGAAGGAGCTTTGGAAGGCCAGTCACCTCTTTCTTTCAGTATCTCCAGGATATTGGGGAAGGAAACATCATCAGAGGATGACTTGGGGGACACTTCCGATTACTCGAGGTCAGTATCCAAGGTGAGAGACTCATCCTGGGAGTCTATGTGCTTCCTCTTGCACAATTTCTTTCTAGGAGGCTCCTCAGGCATGAACTCTGGGAGACCCTCAGAAAGTTGGGGACTGCTCGTGGGGGTATCCTTAGGGCCTGGCGCTCTACTGTCCATGGATAGGTGAGTATCAGAGGCTCTCGCTGGGGTGGTGGGGGATGGAATGACCGACCTGGGTGATGTAGCTGACCTGGCCAGCATGCTCCGCATGGCCTCGAAGGCCGGTCCCCCCGAGTCCGAGGACCGGCCGGCCTCCGAGGCCATGACTGGGACTGGGGTCCCACAAGCCGATGCACCGAGTGGGAGACTTGGAACTGACAGATGTCCTGAAGTATCCTCCTCGGGCCCAACTGAAGAGACCAGAGTCCCGAACCCTGTGGACGAAACTGACATGGTCAGAGCCGAGGTCGGCACCGATAGACCTTGAGGGGGTATCGGAGCCAGAGTAGGAACATCACTCGGAGTGGAGAATACTGGCTCTGACGATAAGGATGTGCTCGGAGGAAGAATCATCGAAATGGTCATAGGAACTGGCTCCGGAGCCAAGTGGGTCAGAGCCGAGAACAATTTAGCCAACACCGGCGACTGCAGGAGCCTCTGCACCACCCTATCAACATCCAAATCAGAAAGCCTGGAGGATTTGGAGGAGAGTGATGGAGATTGGGATATCTTGTCAGGTGAACCATGCATCACACTGGGCGACCGGCTCCGAATGGGTTCAAGAATGATAGGAGCCGACGCCGATTCAGTTAACACTGATACCTCCTGCGGCCCCGAGAACAGTGGAGCCGAGGAAGTAGAGTCCAGTACAGTAATCTTCTCCGGAGGCTCCGAAGAGACAGATGGAGCCAGAGACCTTTTCTTAGCCTTTGAAGCTTTGGATTTTGACTGAGAACTGGAAGCCGAATCAATAGCTTCCTCAAACGACGGTTTTAGAAGTCCCTTCAATATTAATTTACTTTTCCTCTCCTGCAGCACCCTAGGACTGAACGTGTGGCAAAAGCTCCATGACTCCTGTAAATGGATGGCTCCAAGGCAGTAAACACAGACAGAGTGTCCGTCCGTGATGGACATCTTATATCCACACTTGGAACATTTTTTAACGCCAGAAGGCTTATGCTCCTTCTGATCCTTAGACATCTTATAACTACTGCTAAGCGAAACCACCTAGACACAAATCACAAAAAAGGGTGGGAACAACACACAAAGTAGATACACCAGAAAAACTCTACTCAACACAATCTAAGAACCTCTAACTGAAATGGTTCTTCTAAGGGGACACACAGACAAAACGCAATCACACTAATAGTTTATCTAACAATAGAGGGGAGGACTAGGTCCTCTAACTAAAACGGGCCTAGCCTGCTGGAACAGTTAGGGATACCAAAAAACACAACTACCACACTCAAACACAGCAACAAGAAATAGCTATCAAAATAGCTTTTGGGTATGAAAGAGAAGTAGCAAAAAAAGAGGGTACTTAGCCACAGCCAAGCGAGACCACGTCCGAACTACACAAGCGGCAAACGAGATCTGGGGATATGGAGCAGTGCACCATGGGATACCCACTTAGCCCAGCCAATGAGAGACTTCGAGCTAGTAAAATCGGCTGAGTCAGAGCCGATATTCGGCTCTGAACCCACGGGTAAGAATGTAGGCGAGATAGGACTACATAACATCTGTTGTTGTACTATAAGACTGCAAACACACAGTAGCAATGCCACAGTTGTGGCCACTGACAAACTGTCTCATCTCTATGTAGGTCCCTCTGGGGTGACATCAAGGCAGCGGACAGATGCTGGTGAGTGTGTTCTACATTTATTACTGTAAATAAAAAGTGCATGTCATAGTTAAGGTGTAGGCCATGTATACATGTAACACACCTACCCATAATGCATGCTGTGTATGTTTGGTGTAAGACCACACACATCTCACTAATGTGATTAGCTGCCTCAAACAAATGCAATACCCAGACCATCTCAAACAAATGTGTCTAGACTGTAGTGACCATTGGATAGGCACAGTTGATACTCAACATGCACATAACATACACATCTATGTCATACACAGAGCATTTTAACATGCTACATATAAAGGATTCCCAAACTCTCTGTAAAGACACACTCCAGTATCCAAAATCTCATCCACACATTACACATAATATACCTGAGGGGTAGAGGCCTATCATGGGGCATTTAAACACTCTGCAGCACACTACACATTCATGTCAGAGAATGCTCCTTATTGGCCTCCTTACAAACTCATGTAACAACTGGTTGTGAAATGGTGAATGTAGCCAAGGTAGTACAGCTCCGGTAGAGCATGAGTAGTGCTGGTTTGGGAAACATTTGTAGCCTTGAGTGACCACATGATACTTCATGATGATGGCCTATGGTACTATACCCCATCCAGTTATTGTAACCACAGTACTACACATAGCTTTCATTGCTATACACCTTGCTATACACTTTAATGTTGCGTGTGTGCACACATATGCACCTCTAAACAATATGCATACCAATCGCCATTTGCACAACTGACACATATATGTCTTGTGATGCTATTGAGTGGTTAGGTCATATGACACACATTGGATATATGTAGTGTTTAAATATGCAGTTGTGTTTTAGCATGCCATGTCATGGATGATACTGGCATGTCCACAATATGATCTACACTCACCATAAGTACCGTACATTGGGTATGTGGCCGAATGGTATTCCATCAATTATCCATGCACCACTGATGATGTTGTGTGAATACTCATCATGCATGTGCTAAAAATGTGTCTACAATTATTTGCTAAAGACACAGAGGCTGTAATCAGCACTTGATACCTATCTGACACACAGATACACATCCAGCCATGGTATGTACACCTGTTTGTTATGGTGAACAGTACATTACAGAGTTTTGAATACCTGCACAGCAATGTTGTGTCCATGTATGCATTGTGTTCCAGGGGGAGGCCCATCACCTAATAACAAAACACATGCTTCAAAGCCATGTATACTGTTAGTAACAAGGACTGTCTACACTTGCACTGCATGCTGTTGAGCAACTCATGTCCTGCATGCTGACATGTGTGATATGACTGTTTTGCTTGTGATACTGTACCCCACCATCACCTGCTATTGTGTGTGTTCTGAGATTGCTGGTGTTGTGTGTGTTTGCTTTAGGAAGGAGTGTATTTTTGTGTGTGTGCATGTGTGCACGTGCGCATGTGCGCATGTGTGCATGTGGTCTGACATCATGTCCAGGTCTTAAAGTGTGATTCCTGTTTTCCTCTCACAGGTGCCGAGATAGGGCTGGTTCAGTACAGCATGGAACCTGATGTCACTGAGACAGACAATGATCATGAGGATAGGTGTGTTGAGGCACAGCCAGGATTGTCAGGGTCTGTTGTTGGACCACCAGTTGACAGTACACAAATCTCCACCCCATCCATGCACACAGTCATACTGTCTTGTACATCCATCATCACCATTGCCCTTAGCTGAGGGACAGTGTGGTATCTATGGCACATGTATCAAGACACAGCAGCCATAGCCAGATGTCTGGAACTGTACCACATAGGCAGATGCCCCGGGGTTCTCGTCAGAGCACTGCTCTGGTCATCATACCCCTGGCAGACGTGCCACACCTCTTTCTACCACACGCATGTTCCAGGCTGTCAAGGAGGCACAGACACGAATGGAGCGGTACACCAGACAGGGACTAAGGGCACAGAGGGCTCATAACACCTCTGTAAATGACAGTATCCATGACCTAGCAGGTGCCATACGTAATTACACTGAGGTCATTGATAGATGTTGGGGTGAGACATTGGATGTCCTCCACAATGTCATGTCCATGTGTCAGGACAGTGCGGGACGGTTGAGACGTCGACCTGGATGTATGCCAGCAACATCAGCAGCTGGAGGTCACCGTGGACGTCCAGCAAGTCACAGCCACTCCCGTAGTGCCAGTATCAGCCCCAGCAATGTTGGGGGGGGCTGTCCATAGACCATCCTAGAAGACCACATGCACGCGGCTCTGGCCAGTCCCAGAAGGGACCTGGATCCAGTGGACATATGTCAACCTCTTCAGATAGTACACAGTCTGGATTAGTACCCGATACTGTCTGTAGCACCCCTGCCAGGCACAGGTTCCATATCCGTGGTCAGAGACAGTGATCTGTAAAGCCTGCCAGGTACAGTCTGTAGCTGTCTCACAAATCCTCATATATGGCAGCCACATGGTGGAACTGTGTGCCTGCAGACACACACACATAAACCAGAAACCTAGGGAAAACACATACCCACACACATTACATCAACACTGGCCCATAACAGTACTTATGGCCCTCACACACACACGTCGATTGTATGGCTCAGTGTAGGCCTCTGGCAAACCAACAACACACCCTGTGCATATGATGAAACCTGTGTCACCTCCTGTCATCTGTAACATTGATGCAGGAACAGGCTAACACGGTGCTGATGCATAGGGTGACTTTAATAAAGTATAGCAATGGTAGAATGTGTAGCATGTTGTCAGCAGTAAAGTGTAATGATATCCTTGAAGGTGTAGCTGAGCAGGCATGATGCATTAAAGCTGTAATTAGCAATGTTGTATTGTTTCCACCAGTGTTTATTCCAAATGAGTTTTGTTTGCCCATGTGCCACTTGGCTGATGTGTGTAGTTGTGTCAGCATGTGTTATACAGTGGACAGTAAGTGTGGGATGTGTGCAGCACAGGTGTACATTTGTGAACATGGTGGAGGTGCACTGTCTGCATGTACGTTCATAATGGACACATGGGCAGGGTGACATGCCCTGTATTGACCAGTGTTAACACTCCATACTTTGTATTAGTGGCCAGAATGCATTGTACTACACACATTTTGGAACCTGAGTCCACATGTGTGTGTATGACACGGGTTGACACTGTGCTGTGGGTGATGCTGTTGTTGCTATCTGTCATTGGTTTGCATTACTAAGGTTAACACTGTCCCAGCTGCATAATCCTTTATTAATGCATAGTGTTCACCTACAGGGTTGCATGGACCGTGCTATCACAAACACAAGAAATTCTCACTTATACAGTAAAAGTGCATTAGTTTCATGGACCGCTGCCATAAACTAAATATATAATAGAAGGTGTGAAGTTGTACCAAAAAAGAGTTACATACCAAGAAGGGATAACCTCTCTGGTCAGTATCATTGGAAAAATACAATCCCTCAATAAACATACAAGGCAAGCTTCAAAATACAAAATGGCAAGGATTCCAAAGACAACATTAAAGCTTTCTTCAGTGTTGTTCATAATCTGCAGGGGAAATCTCAGATCGGGTCACAGTTAATGTAAATGGTCACAAAGTACACTTATCTGACTGACATTACCAATTCCTTGTCAGACAGTTTGAATGTGGATTTTACCACCCTGTCATTACACAAGGGCCACATTTCCAGACCCGAAGAATGTAAAACCTGATGATTCACAGACACACTAGTTAAAACATCTCTTTAACAAAGTACGCACCACAGTGGCAATAGTACTGGACAGTGTCCCTGGCTGTGTCATACACAAGCTGACATATGAAGTCACCAGTCACCTAAATGCTCTGTCCAGATGCAGCCTCTATACAGGTTACATACTTGTGGAATGACACAGTCCACAAGGGTTGAGCTACAACGTCTTCTTCTCCTTTCGGATGCTCCCATTAGGGGTCACCACAGTACATCATTTCTTCCTGTCCTCTGCATCTTGTGCTATCACACCATCCACCTGCATGTCCTCTCTCACCACAGCCATAAACCTCATCTTAGGCATTCCTCTTTTCCTGTTACCTGGCGGCTTCATCCTTAGCATCTATTTCACAATATACTCTGCATCCCTCCTCAGCACATGTACAAACCAACTTAATCCTGCCTATCTGGCATGGTCTACTAACCTTCAAACCTGGCCTGACCCTCTAATATACTTACTCTTAAACCTGTCCACCCTCGTCACACCCAGTGCGAATGTTAACATAAATTGATTAAGGGTAGAACTACAACAGGTCCTGGAAACTCTCAACATATAAGCCAGACCAATGTTATCTGGAAGGCTATGGAGCACAGCATTATGGAACTCATTAATAGAGACATTATGAACCTGCAAACACTGCACCATACCCACTTAGGTTCTCTAAAGGGCAGATCATGGCTCCTGCACCTAGTAGACTTCAAGCCAGTCAACAAGGCTATAGGTGAGGGAGGGGAGGTCAACACAGCCAAGCTATAGCTCACCAGCAATTCATACCCATCCCACATACTGGTATTATACATAACCTCAACAGACTGATCATAAACGATTGCTAGATAATGGCTTGACAACTGACGCACAGATGTAGGACACAGTAATATTTGCAGCCCCCATGTACTATTCTATGCCAGTAACAAGTGGTATTCACCTGCACTCAGTCCTGGTACCACTCCTGTTTGGCATATAGCTTTCATAGGTACAAGCAAACACAGTAGGGATATGTCTGCCCACGTTTGATGACAATGCATACTGTGGGCTATACTTTATTCTCCAGATGACACAAAAGGGTATCATACAGACAGATATCTGGTGTCAAACTCATGCTGTAAAGCTATAAGCCAAAGAAAGTATAGTTATCCACTTTTAGAAAACAAAGTATCCCCAGCGTACCACATAGGTAGTAGCCCCCAAAATGTGGAACAGGTACTAATGTATACACAGAGCCATGTATTAAGTCATCTCTCCTTTGATAATCACATTACCAAAGGGTTTTGGAAATCCCTCTGTGGAGCACATAAGCAATAAAGGGTTTGCATGCAGATCCACAGAGGATGTTGCACACCTATAATGATTATTCATCTTTGCCAGACTTTGCTTGCTTTGGAACAGGTTTCAAATATACCTCAAGCATAAACCCTCACTTACACTCTTCAATAGAAACCGTGATGAGTGGATGTGAAATGGAAGACGTAGCCCAGGGATCACTGCAGTGGTTAAGCTTGTCACAAGCATACAGAAGTGACCTAAGGTCTGGAAAGCGCCAGCACGCTCTGGCAAAGACAACACATGCGTTCATGGAGAAAGCAGAATACCCACCTACGAAATACTTGAGGTCACATGTATGTATATGGATTTGCCCCACAGCTACCTTACATGTGTAGTGCACATACAGTTGTCATTGTGATATGTCATACACTAGAAAAATCAAAACCCACTCCACATTGGCCAATGGTGTCACACACCTGGAGCATAGAGACACACACAGTCAGCAAGTGCGAGAATCAAACTCTTTCCTAACTACATTATGATACTACAGCAGTATGCATTTACACAATGCGCTATACACATTACTGGGATTTCACCTTTCCACGGTATATTTGTAGGATGGTGACATCATCAGACTTGACAAAGATGAGTATACCACTTTTAAGGTGTGTGAGCAGTCTCCAGAAAGATTGCTGCTCCCCAGGGGGAGACAGACACACACACACACACACACACACAGTTGGCAAGTGCAGGATTCAAACCCCTACCTAACTACATTATTATCTTACAGCAGTACGCATTTATGCAACGCGCTATACACATTACTGGGATTTCACCTTTCCACAGGTATATTTGTAGGATGGTGACATCATCAGACTTGACAAAGATGTGTATACCACTTTTAAGTTGTGTGAGTAGTCTCCAAAAAGGTTGCTCCTCCCCAGGGAGACACACACACACACACACACACACACACACACACACACACACACACAGTTGGCAAGTGCAGGATTCAAACCCCTACCTAACTACATTATGATACTACAGCAGTACACATTTACACGACATCATATACACATTACTGGGACTTTACCTTTCCACAGGTATATTTGTAGGATGGTGACATCATGAGACTTGACAAAGATGAGTATACCACTTTTAAGTTGGCAAGTGCGGTGTTCTTAATCCAAACTAAGTACATCTTTACACTTCAGCAAGCAACATGGAGTTACGGGGTGAAATACAGACATTACTTGCTGAAAGTCTGCACAAAGGTTTTTTTTCACGTTTGCTAACCTCAGCAGGCATATCATACTAGGTGTATTGTGAGTGTATTGTATGCATAGGCCATGACCATATCATATATGGGTTGATGCACCACATGCTGACACACACAGGGTCAAACCTTGAGTAGCATCTTACCTTCACCTACATTATACTGCAATATAACAGAAAGATGATAAACTTCAACAACTGGCTGTGCTTCTGGTGTCATTCAAAGGGGATCCAGTCTCTGTCTGCCTGTGATGACATGATAGAAAAGCCTTGTTGCTTCGCTACAGATGGTTTGCACCTGTTGCCCCTATGCTTCTGAATACTGGCCAAGGCTTTTGCTGTCCCCATATTACCTTTTTTAGGCAAGGGTCAAAGGTTCATAGGTTGGTAGTAGGCTATTGGCCCTGGGGCCTATACAAGCCCAGCCAAAAAGGTACCCTGGCTTTTGCCACCCAAGAAATGTATTTTCCTGTTCCACTGTTGAGCAGAGACACAGAAGTGATCCCCAGGGTGAATTTCCTATTTTCCATCCAATCATCATGATTTTTCTTGAAGAGTGCTAATGAGGAGCTTTGTTTGATATAGATAGGTAGTTTATTCTGGAGTATGTGAAGTCTCTAGGACCGGAATCTATCCCTCTGACATGTTCTGTTTATTGTGGTGACAAGGTTTAGGTCCCTAGAGCGTGTAGGTTCATAGGTAGGTACTAGGCTATCTGCCCAAAGGCATTTATAAGCCTAGCCAGAATGTGTTGGCTTTAGCCTCCCCTTTAAATTAGCTTCCTGGGCCTCTGTCTAGCAGGGCCACTGAAGTGATCCCAGGGGTAAATTTACAATTTCCCATCCACTCGTTAAGATTCCTCTTGAAAAGAGTCTGTGAGGGGCTCTGCCTAACATCAACTGGGATTCTATTCCAGAGCGAGGGAAGTCACTCGGACAGGAATCTATCCCTCCAGCACGTCCTGTTTATTGCTTTGCTGAGGTTTAATTCACTGGAGTGTGTGGCTCTAAGAGATTTGTTTTTCTTGAGGTGGAGCATGTCCATTAATTCCGGGTTGGACATGGCCTTATACATCAGGCATAGATCACCTCTGAGCAGACAGTAAGCAACCAAGTAGAGCTGGAGTTTCTTTAGTCGAGCTGCATAGGGCATCTCTTTGAGGCCCATGATCACCTTGGTGAATTTCCAGCTGTTGCATGTGCCAATTAAGGTACATACCAAATGGGGCATTATACTCTATTATGGGCCTAATGAGTGATGAGTAGAGGGGCACAATGACCTCTCTTGATCTAGAAGCGAACCCTTTCATGATTAGGTGGGCTACATAGAAGGAATATCTAACCACTTTGGCAATGTGATTATCAAAGGAGAGGTTACTATCTACCTGGGTTCCCAAGTCCCTAATTATATTTTCCGTACCTGGTGGATTACTACCTATGTGATAATTCATGGGCACTTTGTTTTTTCCAAAGGGGATGACTATGCATTGTTTGGCATTCAGCTTGAGGCCATGGTTTTGACACTAGGTATCTGTCTCTGTAAGACCCTTCTGGAGGATGCCTGTGTCAGCCAGAGAGTCGATTATGGCCCCCAGTTTGCAGTCATCTGTGAACTTGGTCAGCCATAGTCCTCCCGTGCTTGCCTGTACCTCAGAGAAGTATATACTGAACAGGAGGAGTCCCAGGACAGAGACCTGTGTGATGCCACTTGTGACTGGTTTAGAGTCGGACATGGCACCCACAACTCTGACTATGTGTGTTCTATCCGTGAGCCAGTTGACCACCCATCTCGTGACACAGGGGTTAATATTCAAGCTGGTAAGCTTGTCTATGATGCCAGAGTAAGAAATGGTGTTGCAGGCCTTAGTGAGGTCCAGGTAGGCTGTGTGGACTACCTTCCCTTCATCTATGGCCTTGGTAACTGTTTCAAAGTCAACTAGATTTAGGAGGCAGGATCTGCCTTTAATAAATCCGGATTGGGTAGGGTCCAGTGTCTAGAGGTTCCCAATGTCTCTGTTTATGAGTTCCATGATAATTCGCGCCATAGCTTTGCAGACCAGGCTGATCAGGCTTATAGGGCAATAGTTCCCAGGTTCTGTTGTGGCACCACCTTTGTGGAGCGGGATGACTGTTGCTGTACGCCATTCCTTGGGTACATAGCCTGTGGTAAGGCTGAGTCTGAACAGTGAATTTAGGTGAGGGTTTAGTTCCTTTTGGAGCTCATGTAAGACGCAGCTGGGACACCATCCGGTTCCATTGATGCTGTGTTCTTAGCTTTGGAGAAGGCTGTTTTTACCTGCATGTCCATAATGTCTGGGGCTCAGCATTCTTCTGGGATAGACACAGGCCCTTTTGGGGGTGAGGAGGGGTGAAGTTTGCACTAAACTTGTCCGCCAGGATGTTGGCAATATCAGTTGGTTCAGTGTATGTTTTGCCATTTTGCAGTAGCTCAAAGCATATCTGAGAGTTGCCACCCAAATGTTTGATATAGCTAAAGAAGGCTTTGTTGTTATCTTTAGATCCCTTAGCAACTTTTCTTTAGAAACTGGCCTTGGATGATTTTATGAGCGATCGTAGTTTCTTGCTAATAATGATCAGTGATGCCTTTTCTTTTTGGAATTTTGCTCTATCATGTAGTAGTTTCCTCCTTCTGTTCTATAGCTTATTTATGGCCAGGGACCACCAGACTGGTTTCCTCTTTTTGGAGGAGTGAGTCTTGGTTTTACTCGGGATGGCTCGATCCATGCATCCCTGTAGATGCTCACATAATGAACTTGTACAGGATTCTGCGGATTGGATAGCATTATCCTGTAGCAAGGGGGCTTTGAAACTTTCCACTTTGGTCTTGTGAAGTTTGCTTTTGAAAAGTTTTTTACAGTGGTTTCCTTGACTGGGGGTGGGGTCAGGATGTGGATGTCCAGTGTGATTACTTTATGATCTGATCTTACTAGCGAGGGGTTTACCTCTGGTGTGGAACACTAATCCCCCATGTTGGTGATGATCAGGTCCAATATGTTGTCACCTCAAGTGGGCGTGGTGACCAGTTGTTCCAGGGCGTTTGAGTTTATAAACTCTAGAAAGCATTGGGCAAAGGAGTTTGTACTTGAGTAATTCTCCCAGTCAATGTTTGGGTAGTTGAAATCTCCTAATATCATGGTCTTTGGTAGGACCTTTATATTTTCCAGTGTTCTCAGGAATACTGAGTAAGGGTCCTGAGACAAGGTAGGTGATCTGTAGCAGGCTACGATCTGATAAGCAACTTTGCCCACTGTTAGTTGCACTTGGATGATCTCCGAGGCCTCGTGCTGTGCCACTAACCTGGAGGTGTGGGTATCCTTTATGAAAATGGATACACCCCCTCCTTTTGTATTTTGGTCCAGGTTTTGGGGCTAAAGCTCGGAGAGATTGGGATTTCTTTAAGTGGACCATGTCCAACAGCTCTGTGTTTGACATAGCTTTGTATGTTAGGCAGAAATCACCTCTGAGTAGGCGATATGCGACAGAGTAAAGCTGGAGTGTTTTGAGACGGTCTGTGTAGGGCATGTATTTGAGGCCGCTAATCCTCTTTGTGAGGTATTTCTGTGGGCTTTCCAGTTGTTGTAGATGTCTTGTGCGATACATACCAAAAGGGGCGTTGTACTCTATAATGGATCTAATGAGTGATGAGTAGAGGGGAACAATGACCTCTTTTTCTGCATGAGAAACCTTTTGTGATGAGGTGTGCCACGTAGAAGGATTTCCTGACTACTGTGGCGATGTGATTATCAAAGGAGAGTCTACTGACCACCTGTGTCCCAAGGTCTCTTATCACACTTTCAGTGTTAAGTATACTACAGCCTATGTTATAGTTCATGGGTACAGAGTTTTTTACCAAAGGGGATGACAATGCACTTTTTGGCATTGAGCTTGAGGCCATGGCTTTGACACCAGGCGTCTGTCTCAGTGAGGCCCTTTTGTAGGATGTCCACATAGTCAGTAGTTTCGATTATGGCTCCTAGTTTGCAGTCATCTGGGAACTTCATTAGCCAAAGACCTTCTGTGTTAGCCTGTACTCCAGGGAAGTAGACACCAAACAGGACAGGACACAGGACTGAACCCTGTGGTACTTCACTTGTCACTGGTCTGAAGTCGGACTTGGAGTCTGCTACTTTCACAGTGTGGGTTCTGTCAGTGAGCCATTTGGCAACCCATCTTGTGACATAGGGATTTATACCTAGTTTAGTGAGTTTATCTATAATTCCAGAGTGGGGGATGGTGTCGAAAGCCTTGGCAAGATCTAGATAGGCTGTGTGAACCACCTTAACCTTGTCTACGGCTTTGTTGACTGCTTCGAAGAAGTCTATCAGGTTTAGGAGACATGATCTGCCTTTTACAAACCCAAAATGGTTGTGGTCCAGAGTTTGGAGATTGCCAATGTCTTTGTTTATAAGTTCCATGTTGATACGTTCCATGGCCTTGCAGACCAGGCTAATGGGGCGCTAGTTCCCAGGGTCTGTGGTGGCCCCCCCCTTGTGTAGTGGGATAACCGCTGCCAAAGGCCATTCAGCAGGCACAAAGCCTGAGGTGAGGCTATGATTGAACATGGTACTTAGGTGTGGTGCCAGTTCGTTCTGTAGTTCATGTAGAACGCAGTCTGGGATATTATCTGATCCCATGGATGCTGTGTTCCTGGCTTTGGAGAGTGGCTTTTACCTGTGCAGCCGTGATGACAGCAACTTTGCATTCTTCCGGTACAGAGATGGGCTCTTTCATGGGTGAGAGGGGGGTAAAGTTAGCACTGATCCTATCTGCCAGGATGTTGGCAATATCAGTTGGGTCTGTATATCTAGTGCCATTGTGCTGTAACTCAGAGCAGATCTGAGTGTTGCCATTGCGATTCTTGACATAGCTATAGAATGCTTTGTGGTTGTCTTTAGAATCAGTGGCGATTTTGTTTTCGTAACTAGCTTTGGAGGATTTTATCAGGGATCGCAGCTTCTTACTGAGGCTGACCAGGCAGCTCCTCCACTGATGGGTTTTACCCTCTTTTGCAACAGTTTCTTCCTTCTGTTGTGCAGTTTGTTTATGGTAGGGGACCACTAGACTGACTTCCTTTTCTTGGAGGTTAGTGTCTTGGTTCTGTTTGGGATAGCATGATCCATGCACTCATGTAAGTGCTTATAAAGTGCAATTGTGTAGGATTCAGTAGTCATAACTGTATTGTCCACTTGCATGGGTGTCCTGAAGTTCACCACTTCTGTCTTAAGAATCATGAAGTTGTCTTTGGAGATATTTTTTAACATGGTTTCCTTAATGGGGGATGGGGGCAGAATGTGGATATGTAGGGTAATTAGCTTATGGTCAGATCGGACCAACGAGGCATTGACTTCAGGTGTGGAACACCGGTCACTCAGGGCAAACCAAACCCCGTAACCAACAAAAATAACCACAAAGTGAGCTAAATGCTACTCATTGCCAGAAGTCTCAGCCTACAGATGCACACACTCGAGGCGCTTCTCACTATGGAGAATATTGATATCTGTGCAGTAACAGAAACCTAGTTCAAGGCTCCAGAGAGCACAGCACCACTACCAGGATAGTACTCATTCCATACCTTCCAGCATCAAAACCTGGATTATAGCACATAGGGTGGGGATGTATCCATATTCATCAAGGATACCTACACCTCTCTCTACATGCTCTCTACAGGATATGTACCCACAGAATGCTGCACAGCAATGTTCTTCCCACTCCACAGGGGTGGGGCCACAAAATACCCTTGGCATTCACGCTCTATGAACCTGACAAGTCTGATCTGCAAGGCAATGGAGCCAATCATAATGGAAGTCAACAATAAAGACATTGAGAACCTTCATATAGTTGAGCGCACCCAGTTTGGCTTCGTCAAATACAGATCACCCCTCCTGAACTGGGTGGATTTCTTTGAGACAATTACCCAGGCTACAGATGATTGAAATGAGCTCCACTCAGCCTACCTATACCTTGCTAAGGCCTTTGACACCATTCCCCAGTCAGGTATCATAGATGAACTCACCAACCTGGGCATGAATCCATACATCACAAGATGGATTGCAAACTGGCTCACAGATAGATCCCACAAATTAAGAGTTGCTGGCTACATGTCATACTCTACACCGGTAACAACTGGTGTCTCCCAGGGTTCAGTCCTGGGGTCCCTCCTGTTTGGTATAGACTTTTCAAAAATACATGCCAACACAGGAGGGCTGTGGTTGACTAAGTTTGCTGGGAACTGTAAAGCGTTTGCCATAATAGATTCCCCGGATGACACAAATATTCTCCAGAAGGGACTCTATGATACAGATGTGTGGTGTCAGAATCATGGCCTCAAGCTCAATGTGGAAGAATGCATAGTAATCCCCTTTGGTGAAAACAAAGTACTCACAAACTACCACATAGGTGTTACCTCCTTAAAACTGATAAGGTAATAAGGGATCTGGGGACACAAGTAGATAGTCATTTTTCCTTTGACAACCATGTTGCCAAAGTTATTGGGAAATCCTATGTGGCCCACCTAATCAACAAAGGGTTTGCATCAGGATCAAAACAGGTAGTGGTGGCCCTTTACTCTTAAGTCATCAGACCCATCATTGAGTACAATGCACCATTTTGGATGTACTCAACTAAGCATATCCAGCAGCTGTAGAGACCACAGAGGTACCTCACCAAGAGGATTACTGGCCTCAAACAGTTGTGTTATGCAACACAACTGGTAAAACTAAATCTGTTTTCCGTTGTGTACCACCTACTCAGAGGCACACTCTGCCTAACATACAGAGCCATGTCCAACACATAACTGTTGAACATGCTCCATCTACGGATAACAAAATTGAGTCGCACTACACACTCCAGGGATATGAACCTCATCACAACAATGAATACAACATGCTGGTGGGATAGAGTATCATCCCAGACACTTGCCTTACTGTGGAACAGAGTCCCAATGTACATCAGACAGAGCCCCTCGCTGACATTCTTCAACAGGAACCTTGATGAGTGGATGGGAAACAGACTATTCACGCCAGGCATCACATCAGCAGCCCCACTAGAAAGGGGCTTAGGGTACTAACTATCAGAACTAGGGCTTGGGAGACTACCCAATGGGGTGGTGAAAGCTGCACAACTTGCCTAGGCTAATATATGCCTTCGTGAAGATAGTCTACTACATACCTATGAACCTATGTGACAGGTACATGTCTAGAGATAGTAGATGTGTACTTCATTGTACAGTCATGTTGTACAGCAGGCACATGGACCACATACACTGTAATGCTTACATATACTGGTGGCTGTTATGTACAGTGGGTGAGATGTAGACCTCATGTCTTTTGTGCCCTTGGGATGTGTGCTGAGTGGGACAGTCCTGGATGGCTCCCTGTCATGGTCACCCTCTTACACACATCTCTGCCCATCCATCTTTGGCTTATTATACTGTGTTCCCCCTATATATATATATATATATAATGTATATATATTTTATATTTTATATATATATTATATATTATATATATATATATATATATATATATTTATATTATATCCTGAGTTTGAGCCCTGTGACTGCTTTTTATTTTCCTACTGGGCAGACCTGACTGGTTAAGGAACAGTAAAGCAGGTGTGAGCGTGTTTACCCGACTTTGCTCGACTTTTCCCAGCATTGCCTGATGTTGTGCTGGTTAGCGCGGTGCGCAGCTACGCGCAATTGTATTTAAATATGCTCAATACTGGTAAAATTTGCTTAGCAGTGCTTTATATTGCTTAAAATAGGGACTCATGCCTCAGGTGGTGCTGCAGGGTTGCCTATGCCGGATGCACATATTACTTAATAATAATAATAATAATAATAATAATAATAATTTCCTTAGTTACACTCATTTGATTGCCCAATATTACTGACAGGGTACTTTGTAGGGAACTTTTTAAAGTCTGCCAACTCATTACACTCCAACAACACAGGCTTCCAGCTATCTCTTTCTTCCAGACTATGTCTCCAATATTTGCCATCTACCTGAGGAGAAATTCTTTAGAGTCTTCTTGGGGTATAAACAAACCTATGCAAACACTTTCAAGAAAGAATCTAAAATTTTCTAGACTGTGTTGCACATTGAGGAGCCATACATATGTTCTCCCATTGTTTCTTTGTAAATTGCTTATCTAATCTCTGTTCTGAATTTTTTCTGATCTCCTCTGATTGATTCCTATAGTTGTCATACAATATTTTATATGGCATATTAATTATCCCTTTTTAAACAGCTTCTGTTCTAAATTCATCTAAAAACTCAACCAGTGAAATTCTTTCACTTAGGATTCCTCTATCCCTTTCTCTTTGCCTATACTCTGATATCAATCCCTGTAATTAATCCCTGCATTCTGTAGCCTACAGCCCAAATGTCTTTTCGGACACTTTCCATTCTATTACCTTTTCCTCTATAATTATTTGTTTGCAATACTTTGGTTCATTTGCCAGTTTCCTACAGTAAATTTCAGCCCCCTCTTGCCTATTCTGTACACCTAGTTGCAGTCATCCCTACAGGCAGAATCTCCTTTCTACATTCCTGTGTTTGCTTAACTATTAGCATACTTTCTGCTACTTTATGAATATAACATTTTGCATTACTGTTGCTCTGCTTAAGGATCTTCTTCCAAAATCATACTCTTTCCTTACTTCTTTAATTTCCCCTTGCTTCATCATCATCTCTTTCCACTTTGAATTGTAGCTTTCTTTGTGTGTTCTGCACAAGAGCCATAACTGTGTAGCTCTAAAATATCTCTTCAAATCAGGTAATCCTAACCCTCTTTGTTCTATTGGAAGGATCACCTTATCCCACTTCACTCTTGAGCTCTTCCACTCCCATATAAAATCCTTCAACTCTTATTAATTGCTATCTAAAATTTCCCCAAAAGATGATAAAAATATGCCTGACCTGTGTATAAAACTAAATGGATTAAAAATATTTTTATTGCTTATATCTTGCTATCCATATCCATTGACAAGAGCTTCAAGTTTCTCATTTTTTAGTCTCTTCCCACATATCCTTACCTGCTATAGCAGCATCCTTTTTAACCCATATGTCTAAATATTTCATTTTATCACATCCTCCACAAATATGGGCAGTGCTGAACCAAAGCACAAGTGTATACACAGTTTACAGCTATAGCCTTTATCATTAATTTTATTAAAAACCCTGAACTGTGTCAGAATGTTCCATGTCACTGAGATGTCCTTTTCTGGTTTTATCAGGTACAAAATAGTATCATCTGCAAATAAACTTTTCTTGAATACCATGTCAATTATATCCTTGAATTTCTGAGTACCTTGTTTTCTTTGCCAATGATTCTAAATGTAATGCAAATAACAAAGGGAAAAGAGGACACCCATGCCTAGTTCCTTTTCTCAGACATAACTTATTAGACAGGAACACTCCCACTTTGATTACTGCCTCCAATCACTCATATATCCTCCTAATTACCCTTATTATTGTACCACCTTTATCATTCTTATAAGAAAAGCGCAGCCTGGGTCTGAACTGTCTGCAAACAGCTAAAGTTAACTTTGAACCTAATACACCACTAAGTATTCAACTGCGGTACCACCTTTGTCATTCTTATAAGAAAAGCGCAGTTCGGGTCTGAACTGTCTGCAAACAGCTAAAGTTAACTTTGAGTATGTGTCTACCTGTTTGAGCCAATATTAATTTTCCCCTGGAGAGCACTCTGCTTTGGCTTGTAAGCAGCCCCCCCCCCCCCCCACACACACACTCATCTTCCACTTTCTCTCTTATTCTCTTCTGTTAGCAAATAGTATCCATAACTGATCAATACTGTGTTGTTATTTAAACTGAGGCCACAGTAGCCTATTGATACAAGGTTATCCTGTTTTTCCACCTGAGAAATGGTTAAGAAATGACTTACAGTTTCAGAGCAGTCCTTGGTCAATTCTGATTGTTTCTTAAACATAAACCTGTCTTTGCTTTGGCTCATTAACAGCAGTACAAAAGAACTGCCTGCTCACACCCTTGTTCTCCCCCTTCCCTGTTTATTACCTTAAGCCAATCCCAATGTTAATAAATATTACCTGTGGCAGGCACCATTTTTAAAACTACAACCACCCTTTGTCACTATTATATGTTCATTTATCAGTTTACTCTGTTACCTGATTGTTTCTAGCCCCCTCATAAGAGCTACTAACAGGGTCTCTACCCGCTTCGCTCCCCACCCTGCCCCCTATTCCCTCCCGCCTTCAGTGGTCCTACCTTTATTACACTCACAAACCCCTCCCATCTTTCCAATAGCCAACCACAGAGCTAACCCAACACTACCTCCTCCATCTTCTCACTACTATCACACCTCAACTAACATGTACAAGCATACCTTACCTATGCTCACTGCATGCACTCTCCTTGCATATCTTACATCCTACCAAAGCTCCATCATTCCCCCACTCAACCACTACCACTGTACTACTACTCACACCACCACTCATGTCTCACCCTCACTCAGCTCCCCTCCCACCAACTCAAGAACCATCCCTATACACCCCCCACATATTCTACCAACTATATTACTCAAACATAAAGCATCCCTACAACTTAACATAGTAACCCTTCCACCATACCTATTACCCACAGAGCACAATCATAAAGTTTCCCTAATAAACAAACACATTCAAAAACTGAGGAAAACTAATAACCTCATACATATCAAAACTAGCCCTAAGTGGAGACATCCAACCCCAACCCTGGCCCTACCAACTCCAACCCCAATCCTCATAATCAGACTAGAAACCACAACTTCTCCCATATCACAGCCAATTGAAAGCCAAGTGACTTCCTTCTACTAAGCATAAATATTAGAAGTATATCCAACAAAGTCCATGAACTCCATGCCACCATAGACTGGTACTCCCCAGATATAGTCATCCTGACAGAAACCTGGCTAAATCCTCACATTACCAGTGAGCAAATACTCCCTACCAGTTACGGCATACTAAGAGTAGACCAGCTAAACAAGAAAGGAGGCGGTGTAGCTATAATATTTAAACAGCATCTAAACATCCAGATCTTAAAATCATCAGCTCCACAAATAGGCAATGAAGAAATAATATATACCAACCTCAAAATAAACCAAAACAACACCATCAACATAATTGGATGCTACTTCCCACCTGGCCAAAACGTCCCTCCACTAGAAAACCTCCTCAGCTGGTCTACCCACCATCTCCTCCAAGAAACTATAATTTTAGGTGATTTCAATATTGACTGGCAATCCTGTTCTGGCAACCATCCAACCCATCATGTAAACCTTAATGGCTTCACCCAACTAGTCCAGTCGTCAACCAGGATAAATAAAAACTACAGCAAGCACACTACCCTGGATTGGATACTAGTCAGTAAGAGCCCCCAGTCATATATCACAGGCTGCTTATCAGATAGCCTCAGTGATCACTCCCCAACACTCCTACTCAAAAAATACCTATACCAAGCTAAACCTGTCATCTACCGTCAAATATGTAAAAAACTAAACTTTAACCCACTCACATTCATCTCATCCCTCAAAGAATGTAACTGGCATCCTCTAAAGTACCTCAGTCTTGATGACGCAGTTGAATTTTTTAATACTACCTTCCTGAGCATCCTTAATTACCATGCCCTCATAAGACTTTCCAGAACCAAAGCACAACCCTCCCCATGGCTACAGAAAACCACTAAGTCAGAAATGAAAAACAGGGATAAAGCCTGGGAGAACTGGCGCAAAACAAAAACCCCCTCAATTAGACAGAAATTCTTAGAACTATGCAATAGAGTCAAAAAGCTAACAAAACAGGACAAATTCCAATACTACCAGTCTGCCCTAGACTCCTCCCAACACAGCCCCAAACAATTCTGGTCCTCCATAAACTCCATCCTCCACCCAGATAAAGTCAGTACCCCTCCTCCTAACATCCCTCACTCCTCCGAAAATATTGTTACCTCATTCAACACACACTTCACACAAACTATACTATCACTAACTAAACAACACAACCCCCCTCCCCTACAACCCACACCTTCAACTAGTAATTTACCCACTGCCTTCTCTTTTTCTCCTGTACCTATCTCCAACATAAAAAAAACTCTAAACTAAACTTAAGCCCACCAAAATTAGCAGCAGACAACCTTCCAAGTGAATACCTACAAATCGCAGCTGATGCTCTGGCCTACCCAGTATCCATCTTGATTAACCGATCTCTGTCAGAAAGTTACATTCCCACACTGAGGAAAGTATCACATATAATTCCCCTCCACAAAGGTGGCCCCTCCACAGAACTAACCAGTTACCGCCCAATAGCTATTCTCTCTCCACTCTCCAAAACACTAGAGAGATGCATACACTCTCAGGTCTCAGACTACCTCCTTACTAACAACCTCCTTTCCAATACTCAGCATGGTTTACGACCAAACCATAGCACCACCACTGGCTTACTCTCCTTTACCAACACTATCCTTCAGCATAAAAACAATGGATATCTCTCCTCTGCTACTTTCCTAGACCTATCTAAAACATTTGACATGGTCCCACACAAACTACTCATCTCTGTCCTGAATAACCTATCCTTCTCTCAATCAGTCATCAACTGGTTTCAATGTTACCTGTCTGACCACCAACAATCCGTTGTATGGCAGAATGACATATCTCCCAACTACCTGTCTCCACAGGGGTTCCCCAAGGATCCATCCTTGGACACCTACTCTTCTCTGTTTTCACCAATAATCTAGTGTCTGCCACCAAACATGGCACACTCATACAATACGCAGATGACTCAACCATCATCTGCTCAGCCCAGTCCCTACCCAAACTGCAAAAAGTCACACAGGAAGCCTTTTCCTCTGTTGAAACTTGGTTATACATTGCCCAATTAATACTCAACCCAAAAAAACTAAACTACTCATCTTCCAACCCACCAAACATACTCAAAACAACTCTCACTTTACCATCACAGCAAAAGACAACACCATTATATACCCAACTGAACACACCAAATTGTTAGGAGTGGAAATAGACAATAAACTAAAATTTGACATTCACATATCCATGACCATAAAAAAAGTCCACAACAAACTAGGAGCGTTATACAGAAATAAGCAACTTCTCACCAAAGCAGCAAAGATTTCAATAGCAAATTCCCAGCTTATCTCCACCTTACTTTATGCCTCCAATATATACCAACCTAAGGCAATGTGATCTAAACAAGCTAGAGACCTGCTACAACAAAATCGCCAAATTTGCCACAGGGGCATCCTACCATAGTCACCTCTGTCTCTCACTTGATGAACTGGGCTGGCATGAACTCCCTCACCTCCTTCAATGGTATCAACTCTCACTCGCCCACAAACTATTAAACCATCCACTAAATGTCCCATCCCTCCAGAATCTACTCCAACCCTATCGCACCACCAGACCACTAAGATCCAGCAACAAAAATCACTTGCAGATCACTAAAGCCAATAACTCTGCTGATGAAGCACTATTCTCTTGCGCCAGAGCCAAATTATGGAACTCCCTCCCACCTACAATCACCTCCGTACCATCACACTCCGTACCCACTTCAAAACTTTACTAAAAGCTCACCTAAAAACATGCTGGCTATGTCCTTTCAACTCCCACTCTAATATCACCCACCCCATCCAACCACTACCTTTCTTTCCACCCCACTAACTGCCTTGATTATAGCAAGCTCGGATGCTCATAAGCCTAGTACTTATTATACAGCAGGAACTTCTTATTGTAACATTTGTTAATGTCTGTTATGTACTTCGCAGATAAAGATTCTAGTTGTCTACTGATGTACTATGTTCTTCATCTGTAAATATGTTTGTAATTAACTGCTATGTTAATCAAATTGTTAATCGCTATGCAATCCAATGTAACTACTGTCTGTTTATTTTAACTGTGGAGCTTTTCACCCCGGGCCGCCACTGAAAATGGACCTACGTCCAGTCAGACACTCCCGGTCAGCAAATGTAAATAAATAAATAAATAAATAAAAATAAATAAATCATGAAATGCAAATGCTTCCATTGCCCTACTTATAAAATCCCAGCTTACTCTGCTGAATGCTTTCTTTGCATCAAGGCCCACGGATAACAACATTATTTTCTTACATTCTATTTCTGTCTGGATCATCACTGTTTTATTAATGTTGTCAAATCCACAAAACCACATCGATCCACCAATATCAATATTATTAACACCTTTGCCACTCTTTTAGCCATTACAGACACTTTATAATCATGGTTTCAAACTGAAATGGGCCTATATGAAGCTGGATCTGATGGGTCTTTGCAGTCCTTACATATTACAGCCACCACAGCTTTTTTTCCAGGAAGTTGGTGCTTCCTCTCATTTTAAAATATTGTTAAACAAAACCTTCAAGATGTTTATCAATTTCTTCCCTCCTAGCTTCTAAACCTCCATTGGAATACTACCTAAACCTGGAGGCTTTCCCGCAGATTAGTTAAACATCACCATTTTTATCTCATGTCCTTCTATCCTAACTGAACCTTATGTAACTCTAACCTTGTCATATTTAAGTCTTCCATAAATATTTCCATTTGTACTTTCTCTTGATTTACCCATTTCTCTGCTTTATATAAATTTCCATAAAATTTCAGAAATGCTTCTAATACTGTATAGGAACTCCAGTTATTTTTCTTGGTATAGGCTTCCTAATTTTGCAACAAACCTTTCTACTTTTTGTTGCCAGAGTCATGCGAAAAGTTTTTATGCTTTTGTGTCATTAACAAAAAATAGTTGCTTAACAGCAGTCTTTCTAAACTCATGCATATCAGCCAGGTACTTTCGTATTTTCTCTTTAGCACTCTGCAATTGTGCCTCTACTTGAAATGTGAAATTCCCCTTATTCTGTAATACTTTAACCTTTGTCAGCCCTGTAAATAATTCTTGTTGCTTCTTAACCATATCTATTTTGCTTTTATTTCTACTTTGTTTTTAAACTCCACTTTCATTTTAGCCCACTCACTACCTACAACTTGTAGAGTACTTCCCATCTTCCATAATAAATCCCAAATAATTTCCACTATTTTTTCCTTAGATTCATCTCTTTTTAACAGGTATGTGGAGTAGCACCAGTGTCTTATCTTCACTTCATTACCCTGCATTTTTATCTTAATATTTACTGGTGCAGAATTTGAAATAGTTATTGGATGTGTGTCAAAATTCTTAATTACCTGCACATGTTCCTGTGAAATATAATTTCTCTCTAGTCCCAGTTATTGTACCTTGGGGAATAATGTATAAATTCTCTCAAAGTTCTTACTACTAAATTCAAATCTTCTATACCAAATATGTTCAGAAATTTCTTCAGAAGTCTGCCCTTTTTATTATATTTTCCCCTTCTAGGCTCCCCGGATACATACTCATTGTTGAAATTCAAATTCCAGTCCCAGCCTACAAGTAATATTCCCTGCTGAAAGCTGATTATTTCTAGATGAAAGCAGTTTAAGGTGGAATATATACCCATGCCAGAGTAATCCTCATCCCTTGCCAATAGCCCTTTACTACCACAAATCTACCATTATCATATTTTTCCGCTCATCTATCACTATTGGAGCTCATCTAGCAATTAATATAAGAGCTCTTTTCATTTGTCCTTGACATCCTGCTGAAGATCCACCCTGAAATCAATTTCACATGCTCAGTTCTTTCCAAATGTGCCTTCTGTTCCATTATTTGCACTCTGCATTTCTTAATATAAATATATATTTTTTCTTTTTATCTATACCTTTGAGAGTATTCACATTCCAAGATAATATGGAAAGTGTCACTATTACAATGAGAAGTCATTATACCCACCTTTGTTAAATATCTATATCCAGCTTTTGTGATACATGCACCTTTTAATGTTTGGCAGGTTGGTCCTTTATACCATTTTTTTTATCATTAGCATTGGAACGTAAGTCACATTTTGCACAAGTTTTTGTTTTAATGAAAACCCTCAAACAAAAAACAAACACACCCCCAGAACCTATTAATACAAACACACAAAGCTACGTACATCTTCAAATAATGAAGTTTAACTCCCCTAATAGGAACAAATGTACCAAACAGAGAGCTGCAAGCAACAGTCTTAATTATCCTAAAGTCAAGGTTATCCATGCCAGGATACATATTATTGCCTGTGTTTCTACTTGCACTAATTAGTGTCTGTTCTTTTTTATCTCTATTCCCCTCCTAGATGTGAAAAACAACTTGGTATTTTTGGGAAACATTAACTTTAGCCTTGAAGAAACAGTACTTTGGCTATAAGCAGCTTGTCTCCAAGGAAATGTATGGGAAACAAACATGTAGTCCACAGCTGCATGCTTCTAATGACAAGCTGAAATATGTATTGCTAAAGGAAAACATTTCAATATATTCAGTGTTCTCTTATTTGTTTCCATTTAGATCTTATTAGATTAAGCCAGGGGTCTTAACACAGACATTCACCTATGCAAAAGAGAAAAACATATCAGCTCTACAAATATTAAGATCTGTGTACTTTTGCACCCCACTGCTCAACTCAGCAAACTAAGATTACAGCCTATTAACAAAACTTCTCTCTAGCATTTTTTCTCTTTTATGCCTATATATCTTAATACTAAAAAGAACAGAAAAACAAGGCATTTGTTTACTTTGGTATCTTCGTCACACACAAGAACTGAAAATGCATTACTATAAAACATACAAAGCATGCAATTTATATCATAAAAAGTTTAATGGAAAAACTGCTAAGAGGAGAAATTACTGTACTTACAATAATCTTTTTTCTTCCTCTTCCCCTCCCCTCAGTGTCTTTCCAAATATTAATGGCATGAAGTGAGGCAAATACCTTTCAGTTCCCACAGGTTTAACAAAGTCAACAAAAGTCCACTCTTGCCACTTTTTCTTATATAGCTGTATTTCACAAATGTGGATGATGCTTTACAGTCTCACATTTATTCTCTAATTTCCATGTTGCTGGGCTTCTTCCTGTTCATCTACATCTCTCATCTCCAAACTCTGGTTCAGTTCCATGGTAATCCCGATTGTTCTAATCAACTCCTGTCTCTCTAGCATTTTCCTTTGGAACAATGGCAAAGGTGTCACTGACAAAGTCTTTCTGTGTGCTTTGTCATCAGAAGAATTAGAAGCAGATTCCCCTTTTGGTTATTTTCTCCTTAGCCTATTCTGCAAAAAAAAAAAAGACTTTGGTCTTGCAGGAAAGTAATCTGAAGACAGCTGAATACAACAACCTAAATCTCACACCTGCCATTCTCTGAATGTTGGAATACAATTGTTAAGCTTCTGCCAGGTGTACAGTGAATAATCATTTCCCACAAATACTCTATTGTCTCCAACTTTTAATACTATGTCCTTTTGCCACAGATTTGTCAAGATCAAATCTTTCTGCTGGTAGGTTTGCATCTTTATTAATTAATACAAGTCTTGGCTGCTTTCTCAGGAACAGATTTGGAGCATACAAGGGGTGTGTCCTTTCATTTATCAGTTGAGTTGCTTATCTGTGCCTTCATAAAATCAGTATAGTCTTTTCTCTGTAGTTTTTCTGGTACAGCAGAAAATTCCAGATTTTCCCTATGCGCTCTTTCCTCTAATTTTACCATTTTTTGAAACATCTCTTCTTGAGCATTTTCATACTTAGTCAGCCCTTTCTTCATGTTGACCTCTGACTTTGTAGTTTTATCACTTCATCTGAATATCCATTTAAAGCTTCTTCCATTTTTCCAAATTTTTATCAGAGTTGATATAACCCTTCAGTGTTTCGTTTATTATAATCAACTCTGAGCACACACAACTTATTTTTCCTCTAGATTACTGGGGGCTATGTTTTGCACCAAAGCTGTAACAAACTGGGAAAAATCCTGCAGCTGTTCAGCAAAAAGCAATCAGTATTTTCTCCTCACCTTTTTGAATTAATTTTCTTTCAGGCTCTCTTAGTTTCTTCTTTGCCAGCATCCAGACAGTGTACTTACTGCACAGTAAATGCATTTACTGAAAGTAAGAGCTCCTGGCCCTTGTCTTTCAGTTTTTTCCACACTCCAAGAGCTGAAGTTAAGCTGCTGATTGTTATGAGGCCATTTTGGAAAGTCTAGTACTAAAAACATTCTTTAGTAAAATCATTCCCCTAACTGAAAGGAGAAGCAGCTTTAATTACCCCCAAAACAGCATATGATGTAAAACAGGAGGAAAGATAACAGCTTGCTCTGATGAATGAGAATGAATCCCTTGAAAAGGAGGACGTTCCCCCCACTGTTATTATAGCCTAGATGGATCACATTTAGGACCCTTTTGTCTGAAACAATATGTTATCAAAGAGAGAAATGGAGCTTCAGACTCTCATGGAAGGATTAAGGAACTGTCAGTGTAGGGAACGAAAGGGTGAGAGAATAAGGTCACTCATATAGTCATTCTGGCTCGGTGGGGAGGGCTGCTTTCTTTTTAGAACCTCCTTACCAATTCTTTTTAAATGTCTGCTTATCAGTATTCTGCCAAGACTGTTTATTTTGTTTCTTGCCAAAGTTAAACGAGGGAGCATAGCATCCCTGGGAAAACGTAGAAATGGGCTGAAAAACCTGAGAGATTCCCTGAATCATCTTTCCCCTCTCATCACACCTTCTGAAAACCTCTGCATCAAGAGAAAAACTAAATCTCTAACCTTGAAGAATTTAAAATTTTATTTTTAATATCTTCCGGGAGATTCTGAGACTAGAACCAGGCAAATCTTCTTAAAACAATTCCAGCGGCTGCATCTCTGGAAGTAAAAGTCATAAGCACATTTTAAACAATGAGTAGTGACTTTAGAAATAGAGGAAACTAAATTACACATTTCAGACTTTTCCTCACAAGGTGAAACTTATGCCAAAACATTCCTTATACTTTCCCAACTAGACAGGATAAATTTCAACATAGCACCCTGACAGTTTAGAAATCTAAAAATCAAAGCTGCAAGAGGCACTTTTTCTCAAACTTATCAAAAGCTTTCCTACCCTTACCAGAAGGCAACTGAAAACATTGGTTCATCCTTGAAATAGTGTCAAAGAAAGAGAATCCCTCATTGGAAGAATCAGATACCGTGCACTCCCTCAGAATCTGAATCAGAAACCTTTGGAGAAAAAAATGTATTTATCCCTTCACAACACCCTACAGATTCAATTTATTGAACCTCCTCAGGGAAAGTGGAATCTGATTTTCTTTTACCAGAAACTGCCTTACTAGAACAGTCAAGAGCCCGCACAAGACCTTGAGCCAAGCCCAATAAACTATTCCTATCTAGAGTAACTGACACAGCTGAACATAAAATTTTAGCTTTCTCTCTCTCTGTCAGTAATTCATGAAAAAGACTCCGTATGGCCAGGAACTGCTTTTCCAGGGATGGACACTACATTCAGGGTAAGCAGAGGCACATTCCCTGGTCATTCTTCCATGACCAACAAAAGTGGCTCTCCCCTACCATCTCAGAGGACACCAACAGCTGCAAAGGATGTGGTGAACCCAGTCCCTGGTGGCTGTATGGTCTACACCACAGGGATCTGGAGAAAAAGAAGAGTGGTCTGTGGAACCAGCTTTGGCTACTGCATATTCATATACCTGCAGCTGAGGTTAATTGCAATCCTTCTGTGGTACTAATTGCTATTTTACAATCTTTTTCTTTTTGTGCCTGGTAGAAGGTCCAACTGAGGGACTGGTGCTGTGTTCCATGGTCAATTTGAAAACAGTGCTTTTTACCAGGGAAGTTTAGTAGCAATAGTCGATAAAAGAGGAAAGTAGCAGAAAAATAACTTTTTTCCCAAAAAAACAAAGTAAAAAGCACTTTTAAGCACTTTCACCAACCCCAAAGAGTAAAATAACCACAGTTTCTCAGCAAGAAAAGCAGTTTTAAACAACTCTTAACCACAAAAGAAAAAGTGTGTCCTCCCGATTAAAACTAAAGTCACAACACAGTCATGAAAAACACTTTTCCCTTGATTAAAAGTACTGCTTTATAAGACAATGTAAGCATTTTGTAGTGAAACAATAATGTGGAAGGTTTTACCCTGAAGGGATTTTATCTGCTTAGCAAATGGAATAGCTTTAGCTGACCAATGGTCTTCAAAAGTCCGCAGGGGACATCTCTTCTCAGTGTCAAGAAAGATCTGAAGGGCTCAGCACCCAAACATGACTTTAGTCACCTCATCTTGATTTAACTAATGGTTTGGGTATGTGAAAGGTGCACTGAAGCTTTGGAAGATGGCTAGCTGTTATATCCTGTGCGGGATATAACCCATGCAGCATAGCTTACTTCAACAGTGATAAAAGTGGATGCACGTAACTTTCATATCTGGTATGATAAAATCCATTCTAACTTCAGAACAGAGTCCTAAGCTCATCTTCATAGGTGGCCTCCTTCAAAGACACAGTGATTACTAGGACTCCCAAAGACAGACTTAGACCTGGATATCAGTATGGTTTTGGCAAAGAATTGAGTGAAGAACAATAGGTACTACACATAGAAAAAATAAAGGCTGTATTATAAATGGCCTAAAATGCAGCCAGTGATCAAATGGAATGACCCCTTAGGTTCAGAATGTATAGGCTTGTTGGATTTTCATACCAAAGTTGAAAGCAGTTAGTCAATTATTTACCTTGGGTTACTTTAGATAATTTACAATTATGTTTTTTGTTACGAAAGGCTATAAACTAAAAGTCTGTTTTAAGCAGTTTATGGTAACCATTTGAAATGTCAGAACCCGCTAGACCAAGTCCCAAAATACAGAGACTGAATGATTGAAAGATCGTACTTAAATATACTAAGACTAAGATGCTATTTCTTGGAAATTTTCCCTTTTCTCTGAGGTATGGTGATCTCAGAGTTGGTATAGAGAAGTTCATATACAAGTACAGGGAGTGTAGCGGTGTGGGGAAAGAAGTTGATAGGAGAAGAGGGATTTTTGAAATTCACTCTTTTCCTGTGTCTTTTTTTTTTTCATTTTTGGACTGTCGGCACTCGGCATTTCGAGTGCTGACATTTTAATAGACAGTCGCAGTTTATATTTCTAGACATGTAAAACATGAGTTGTCTTTGAACATCAACATAATGCAATATATATATACCTTAAGCACAACCAAAGGAAAACTGGAAGGTGTATACAATGAATAACTTAGGTTACATTCAGTAACCACCTTATGTATAAGAGAAAGATTAACATGCAGGGATACATACCATTCTGAAATACTAAGTAAGGGGGTAGAAAAGGACAGCATCTCTGAAACTATTTGGCTGAAGTGATAGCCATAGGAAAGAGCGTTTTCCAAGGAAAAACTCTTATCTGTGTAGCAAACCCAGTTTAGAAGGTGCAAAGTACAGATGTGCAAGTCCTGTAACAGTAGATGTTCAAATTCCTCACTGCCCGAGTGGCATTTTGGGTTATCAGTCAACATGACCCAGTGCTGCACAGCTTTCAAAAGCTCAGACCATCTACCATTACAGTTAAGTAGGACTTACGCAACTGTACTATGCTCATCATTCCCATTGCTTCAGTAACATTTTGTGTAGATTCCCAAAGAGTGACCTATCCTGGGAGGTGGAAGGATAAAGATCAATGAGCCCCCAAAGAATGGTCCTAGCAAAGCCTTCTCTGGATCTTGAAAAAGAGTAGTTTGTAGTGCTTTGTGAAGGTATGAACAGAGGACCAGCATGCTGCATCTAGAATGTTTCTAGAGCCCATCCCTTTCCAATGTGTCATCAAAGAAGTTACGATTCTAGTCAAGTGAACCGTAACCTTGCCTGGAATAGATTTAACATGGTGGGAGTAACTGAAAATAATACCAGAGGCAACTTCACAGGTGAATACTGAATGTAACCTATATGGAGACTAAAAAAGGCCAAAACACGCCCATATAACCCAGGAGCTGACAGTTTCTTGCTATCACATCTCTTAAGGTCCAAAAATGAGAAGAAATGAGCCATCTCATCTGCTTCAAAAGCATCATTTTCTAAATACCTTTTTTGTTGTAGTAGGGTTCAGGTAGCTACCCACAGAACCCCCTCAATGTAATCAGTACATTCTCTCAAGTTATACCCTCTGGAATAAATCCAGAAGGCCAAGTAGCATTCTCATGGTTAGAATCTGGTTACTGTTGGGACTTTCAATCAAAATAATTAAAACTGAACCAAAGAAGGCAAAAGCACCTGTGTCAGAACTGTCAGAAATATACTGGTTGAAATAAATGTAAAAAAAAAATTCCTTTGCCGGCAACACACTCTGGACCAGTTTATTAAACACACAAAATACGAACACAAAATGGGTACAGGTTAAGCTCTTTCGTCTGTTGTTTAAAATACTACAGACTTCTTCAGAACCAACTATGTTTATTTCAACCAGTATATTTCTAACAGTTCTGACACTGGTGCCTGTGCTTTCTTTGTTTCAGTTTTTATTGTTGGGACTTTATCTGAGAAATACACATGTATTTATTCTTCTCATAAGACATGGGAGGGGGGGGCACTTACCTTTTCTTCACTTCATGGACATTCTCAGGTGCTGGAATGGTTCTTTTATGTCTGTTTTAATGGCGGACAGACTTTGTTCAGTTTCTGGGACTGACGGCTGTTGTAAATATAAAGTTTCATGAGACTGCAATCAAAGAAGTGGTAAGGACCTGTGATGGTCTTATTAGTACACCCTCTCTTCACTTATGGGTCCACAACACTGAACTCAACAAAGTATCCATCCACTGAGTTTAAATCATTTGGAACGCAAGCAGACAAAAAAAAAATATTTTATTCTTTTTTATTTGTCATCCCCAGCCCGCTTACCTTATCGGCTCCATAGTCTCTTACTTCCATACCTTCAAGCTAATTATTAGTATATTCCCCAACCAAAACCCTTTATCAATTACAAAAATAGGTTAAAAGAAAAACACCAAAGGCAATGCCACACACGTTTATCATATTAGTGCTTTTATCTTGAAACAGCATTAGGAATTCATTAGATAATTAAACAGCATGTCTGACACATTTTATATAAACCACTCAAAACCGCATGACAAACCTGAAATAATAAAATCACCTAGATCATGAAATTATACATACTGGTAATTTAAAAACATGAAAAAGTTCAAATAAGAAGTTATGTACTCACCATAATGTTCGATCTATGTAGTTCATCTCTCCTCACATTCTTACCCGTGGGTTCGGAGCTGAACCTCGGCTCTGACTCGGCCATACTCTAGCTCGAAGTCTTCAATTGGCTCATGGCTAAGAGGTATCCCATGCTACAATGCGCCTATCCCACAGATCTTATTTGCTGCGAGCTCACATACACACACAAACACGCTGAGAGGAAGAACCAACTCAACATATCAAGAAGGAGTGCTGAAAACAGAGACTCGACTTCTAGGTCCTCCAGGAGGGGGTAGGTGGGTGGGTTAGTAAGAATGTGAGGCGAGATGGACTACATACATCGAACGTTATGGTGAGTACATAACTTCTTGATGTTATGTAGTCCAATCTCACCTACATTCTTACCCGTGGGACAATGTCCCTAGCACCTAGACCTTGGGCGGCTCACTGGAAAATACTCCTGAGCACTGTGGAACCAAATGAGGATCTGCCCCTTGATACCAGATCCAATTTGTAATGACTAACAAAGGTGTGAGGAGATGCCCAAGTAGCTGCAGCACAAATATCATCCATAGACATCCTAGCCTGAAAGGCAGTAGAAGTAGACACCGAACGTGTAGAGTGAGCCTTTACTTTAAAGGGTAATTCCTTGCCATTTGAGGAACAGATGAAGGAAATGCAGCTAGAAATCCATCTGGACAGAGTTACTTTAGAAACTGAAGTCCCTAGTCTATTGTCTGAAAACGAGACAAAGAGTTGATCAGATTTCCTAAAATCCTTTGTTCTATGTAAATAGAAGCGCAATTGTCTGTGGACATCTAGTTAATGAAACTTAAATTCTGCCTTGTTAGAGAATTCAGGGAAAACCACAGGCAGCTCAACAGACTGGTTGAGATTGACCATTGAAGCAACCTTAGGCATAAAGGAACAAATAGTTGTTAGCAAAACCCTATCCTTGTGAAATACCAAGTAAGGGGGCCGAACCGATAAAGCTTGGAGTTCAGAGACCCGCCTAGCCGAAGTGATGGCTATCAAAAAAGACGGTCTTCCAAGACAAAAATGTAATGTCACAGGTTGCCGCGGGCTCAACAGGAGGCAAGGTAAGCTGCTGTAGCACAAAATTAAGGTCCCAAGGCATAACAGAATCAAAGATCGGAGGTTGAAGTAGCATAGTCCCTTTGAGAAAGGCCCTACAAAGTCTGTGCGCCATTAGATTGGGTTCATTAGCAACATGAAAAGTAGAAATTGCGGCCAACTGCACTTTGACAGTTGCCGCAGCTGATCCCTGGCTAAACAGTTGAAACAGAAACTCTAAAACTGATGAGATGGGAGCTGTATAGGGATCAATTTGTCTTTCATGAGCCCAAATGGAGAATTTTTTTCCACTTACTGGAATAAATCTTCCTAGCAGAAGGCTTGTGGGAGGAAGACAGAATATGAACCACCTCCGGTGAAAAATCATGAAGCCTGACTAGGGATGGAATTGGAGCAGCCATGCTGTCAACCTGAGGGTCTGGATGGGGGGGTGGAACTGCCCTGACATACGAGTCAACCGATCTGGCTCTAGGTCCAGAATCCACGGCTCGTCCATTAGGTAAGGGTGAAGAAAAGGAAACCAGATCTGACGAGGCCAGTGTGGAGCAATCAGTATAATTTTTCTTCCCAAAAACTGTGCTTTCTGAATAACCTTCATTATCAGGGGAATTGGAGGGAAGGCATAAAGAAGACCGGAGGGACAATCGTGAACCAGAGCATCCCTGGGTGCTTCCCCTTCCGTGGGAATAAGGGTGAAGTAGTTGCTGCATTTGGCATTGAGGGGGCTGGCAAATAGATTGCAGCAAGGCTGACCCCATCTGCGGAAAATCCGTTCCACCACTTGTTCGTTCAGGGATCACTTGTGAGGCATCAGAATAGCTCTGCTCAGCCTGTCGGCAATCACGTTGGACTTCCCCAGTATGTGCGTTGGCACTAGAAAGTGCCAGGAAGATACTGTCCACTGCCACACTCAAAGAGCCTCTCTGCAAAGGGGATATGACCTGGTTCCTCCCTGTTTGTTCAGATACCAGACCACTGACATGTTGTCTGAGTGGACTGCAATTGTCCAGTGAGGAAGAAAGCTTTGAAGTGCTTGCACCACTAATAGCACTGCTCTCATCTCTAAGACGTTGATATGCAAATGGATCTTGTGTTCCTGCCACGTACCTTGGACAGTCCTGCAGAGATAATGCCCCCCCCCACCCGATATGGGAGGCATCCGTGGTCACAGTGGCAATCGGAGAAGGAAGAACGAAAGGCATACCTGTGTTGAGATTGCTGGTCTGAAGCCACCAGCGCAGATCCTGCTTGCACCTATCGGTTATTACAATAAGGTGGGAGAGCGGGAGGTGCTGAAGAGACCATTGGGCAAAAAGTAGCCACTGAAGAAGCCTCATGTGAATTCTTGCAAGAGGCACTAGCATAATCATGGCAGCCATGGTCCGTAACAACTTGAGGACCACTTTTGCCTTGACCTACTTCAGTGGTAGTAGAGCGTAGACTTGCTGCTGTAAAACCTGAATTCTCTCTTCTGGCAGGAAAACCGACATGAGCACTGTGTCTAATTTGGCGCCGATAAAGTTAACACGCTGCGAGGGCAACAATGCCGACTTTTCCCAATTCAAGGTGATTCCCAGACTTTGGCACAGTGGAATAGTGGTGTCCCTGGTCTGTAGTAATAGATGCCTAGTGGTGGCAGACAGGAGCCAGTCATCCAGGTACGGAAACACTTGGAATCCCAGACGTCTCAAGTGAGCCGTTACCACTGCCATGCATTTGGTGAACACCCTGGGGACTGTGGTGAGACCAAAGGGCAGGGCGTGTAACTGAAAATGACTGGCTCCCAGCCAGAAGCGTAGGTGACTTTTGGATGCCCTGCCCATTTTTATATAGTAGTAAGCATCCTTGAGGTCAATGGAGCACATCCACACATCTTTCCCTAATAACGGGAGAATTGACTGTAACGTGACCATGCGGAACTTGGACTTCTCTACATGAAGGTTCAAACTGGTGAGATCCAAAATGAGTCTCAGGTCGCCTGTTCTTTTCGGCACCAAAAAGAATCTGGAGTAAGTCCCTAATCCTACTTGGTCTGAGGGTACGGGCTGGATGGCTCCTTTTAACAGCAACTTTTGAACTTCTAAGGTTGCGGAACCACTTTGACTGGGTGGGATGTCAGGGATTCTTTTGTTTGGAGGGGGAGATGAAAGAAAGGGAATATGATAACCTCTGGAGATCATCTCTAATACCCACTCGCCTTGGGTGATGTCTCGCCAGGCTTCTGGGTATAGAGAAATGCAACCCCTGACTGTTTCCAGAGATGCACAGTTGGGCCTCCTCTCAGGAGTGCTGGTTGGGAGAGCCACGAAATGAATTGCGGTCCCCCTGGTTACGCGGGCCTCCTCTGCTTCTAGGGTGGCATCTACCTGAATTTCCACCCCCTCCTCTGCTTCTGGAGGGGGAATTACTCTGTGCGTCGTGAAAAAACCTCTGCGATTTTCTGAACCACATTTTTCCACCTTTCTGGCCCTTGGGATAAGGTCTAGAAGGCATGGAAAAACGAACTCCCATAGCAGACAGGGTTTTTCCTTCCTGCTCGTACCTAGTGAGAGTATCATTCACCTTGGTTCCAAATAAGGATGAACCGTCAAAGGGCACGTTGGTGAAGGTAGACTTGAAGGCCTCCGTGAGGTTGCACAGGCGCATCCAAAAGTGTCTCCTAAGAGAGACTCCGGAACCCGCAGCCCTTATCGTTCCATCGGCTGCATATGAGATCAGCCTCATGGAGGAGTTGGTAATAGAATTTAGGGTGGACAGCTGAGCACTGACTTTCTGAGCCACAGCATCAGAAACGTTACCCTGTAGAGAATCTCCCAACTCCTTTAGGAGATCTCTTTGGAGCTGTGTAAAATGCGATAAGTAGTTCAGCGACCGCAGTGTAAAGGCCGCCGAAGAGAACACACTCTTCCCATACCTGTCCATAGCCCTGGACTCCTTGTTAGGGGGATGGACAGTAGATGAAGTTTCTACAAGTTCCTTCTTGGTGGCTGCTGCCACCACCATGGCATCTACTGGAACGCCTTTTGTAAGAAATTCTCTATCAGGGGAAGCGGACAAAAACTTGTTGGGTTTCCTAGGGACCGGTTCTGCAGTGACTGGAGTTTCCCACACCTTTCGACAAACGAGGTCCAGGAGCTCGTCGAACGGTGGAGAAACCCAAGAGGAGGAGGGTTGGGGCCCAAAGGCCTTCAGGAACACTGACTCCTCCTCAGAAGGAGCTTTAGATGGCCAGTCACCTCTCTGTCTCAGTATTTCCAAGATATCGTCAGAAGATGACTTAGGAGACCCCTTTGACTCCTCAAGGTCGGTGTCAGATGTGAGTGACTCATCTTGGGAGTCAATGTGCTTCCTCTTGCACACTCTCTTTCTGGGTGGCTCCTCGGATAAAAAACCTAGGGAGGCCTCAGAAAGCTGGGGACCACTCATGGAGGTATCCTGAGGCCTTAGGTCTCTGCTGTCCCTAGATAGAGGGTGATCTGATACTGATATTGGTGCTGGAGGGGGAAGTGTCGGTACCGTAAGACGCAGCTGACAACCTAGCCAGCACACTCCTCATGACCTCGAAAGCTGATCCCCACGGCTCCAAAGGTTGACTAACCACAGAAGACACCCTCAGAGCCAAAGAAATAAGGTCCGAAGCCGATGACGGGTCCACGCTCATCCGAGCCGAAGTGCCGAGAGGAAGGCTCGGAGCTGAAGAAGATCAACCCGATACCTTCATCTCAGCTTCGACCGGCGAGCTGTGAATTCTGCACCCCATGGACGGCGCTGACGAGGTTGGAGTGGAGATCGGAGCAGAGATGTCAGAAGGGCCTACTGGAGCTGATCTCGAGGCATCAGACGGAACCAACAACTCTGGCTCCGAAGAAAGGTCCAGAGGAGGAACAGCCAAAGATGAAAGGAAAACAGGCTCCGGAGCCGACTGGGCTGGAGCCGAAAGCAATTTAGCCAGCACCAATGACTGGAGCAGTTTCCTCACCACTCTATCGACATTGTCATCGGAAAGTGTCCTGGAGGATCTAGAGGCCATGGTCGGGGATCTGGATCTCCCCATAGAGGGAGACCTATGAGTCGGAGAAACCAGTCGAAAAACTGGAGACCGGTCCCGAACTGACAAATTTGTCACTGGCTCCAATAATCCTGGAGCCGATGTAGACATCTTCAAAGCACTGTCTTCTATCGGCCCCGAAGCCAGTGGAGCTGAAGAAGCAATTGTAGTTTTAATAATTTTCTCCAGCCGCTCCGAGGACTGACGGAGCCAGAGAGAGTTTCTTAGATGATTTTTTGTCCATCTTTTTGTCTGGTTTGGAAGGAGAAGACTTGTAACTGGAAGATCTTTCCAAATCCTCTTCAAAGGAAGGTTTCAGCAATCCCCTTAACATTAGCTTGTTCTTCCTCTCTTGCAGCATGCGGGGGCTGAAAGTGTGACAGAACAAGCAGAATTCCTGTAAATGAATAGCCCCCAAGCAATACATGCACACAGAGTGCCCATCCGTCAAAGACATCTTGTTGTTACACTTAACACACTTTTTGAAGCCCGAAGGCCTGTGCACTTTAGACTCCTTAGACATGTTAAGACAAGAACACACACACACACACACAGGGGGAAAACAGTAGGGGCACCTTCACCACAGAAATCAAAAGAGCGCAGGAAACTAGAGTCTCTAACTCAAACGGCCTAGAGAACACGAGGTAACACAAGGGAGGACTAGGTCCTCTAAGTTAAATGGGCCTAGCCCAGGAAAGAACAGGGGAACAACAAACAGTCACACCACAAGGAACCCGCTGACAAAGGGGATTAACCTGTTACACAACAACAAAAAATACCAGGGGAAGACTAGGTCCTCTAAATGAAATGGGCCTAGCGCTTAAACACCAGGGGAAACGGGATACCAGAAAAGTTCAACAGAACCGATTAGAAGCAAAACACACACACTAGCTATTAAAATAGCTTTTGGAGCTACTAAATCGAATAGTAGAAAAATTGTACTTAGCCACAGCCAAGAGCGAGACCACGCCCGAGTGGCAAACGAGACTGGGATATTTGCATTGCAGCATGGGATACCTCTTAGCCATGAGCCAATTGAAGACTTCGAGCTAGAGTATGGTCGAGTCGGAGTCGAGGTTCAGCTCTGAACCCACGGGTAAGAATGTAGGCGAGACTGGACTACATAACATCCTTTGTTTTAATATATTTCATTAAACAGTAAATAATAAATAGCATCAAATATTAAATAGTAATAAAATAATAAAACTGTTAAATGGAGCTAAAATAATAATGATAAAACAGTGATGAAATACTGCTGAGACACACACACACACAAGAAATAACCACCAGTGTAATATTATATTATGTCAAACGTTCATGGCTCTAAGTTGAAACAGACCATTTAAACAGATTCTATCATTTAAGCCAGTGGGTTGGGTTGCATTTATTTTCAAATGCCAGTATAATTCCCTGGATTCAATTCTTGTACCCCAATCATACACTCTTTCTAAAACATAAAATTTTTTTTAATTATTGCATACCACAGAATGTCTATATAGTATATTTGTATTGCCCCTATTTTTATGGCATACTAATGCTCATAAATCCTAGTCTTTATCTGTTTCTCATGTTTTCTGACATAAAAAGTACATGATGTACACAGTGCAAAATAAACAATACTCTGTGTCTTACAGTTGCATTTTGCATTGTTCCTAATGATCCTAGGGTAGGATGGGTAGGATGGGACCATAACGTTAACATCACATAAATGTAGACACAATGAGAAAAAGGATCTACAATTCATCATATCATATTTACAGGTTTATATTATATGAACAAAAGTTCAAAAACTCGAAAATACATAACATCGAACCCTTTATTCTGGGGGCTGTACACCCCCCCCGGTAATTATATACACCACCTCCGAGATCGCACTACAGTGAGGAAAGGGCAAATGTCCCTATCTTCACTGTTTTGAGATCTCATAGAACACACATCGATGTACGGCATTTTCTCTGTTTACAGTGTTCGACATTTTAATCTTTCGTTCTTTTAATAGGGGCCCCATATTTAACTACTAACAGCATTGGAACTCTCTACTATGTTTTTCAAATTCATACCTCTTTTAAGAGGAAATTTAGGAGTTTCATGAATCTCACCTATAACACCTGAAGATTCCAAGGCTATGTTCCCGTTTTTCATAATAAGTTTTTTTAATCTGGTCACTAGAAATAGAAAGAGACAGTACCATTACTTGATCAAACATTGCAGCCTCAACATGTCTGATAAAATTAGCTTTAGGATGGGATTCCCTCATAATAGGAATACCTCTCTGTTCCCTACAGCCAAGACCAAATCCATTGTTTCCTTTAGTAGATCTAGATAACACGTCTCCAAAAATATTTCAACCAGTCTGTTGGCCTCAACCATAAAAATGGAATAATCTGAGGTCAATCTATATAACCTAACAAACTGACTAACTATACACATATGGATGATGACTGGTGAAGTGTAAACAGGATTTGGAGAAAGTAGGTTTTTGATATACAGTAGATTCGTAAGTATGTTCAAGACCGTAAACTCTCAGTTAATCGGCACCCATGGGGATTGATAGATGCCGGATAACTGTAGTTTCTGGTTGCTTGAGATTTACTATTAAAAACAGGCCTGAAAGGTTGACTAATACTGTACCCTGCACTATTTGCCTGGTTTGACTTGCTCTCAGGTTAGGGAGAGAGGAAATTTATTACTATCTTCCTTTTTAAAAGTCTAAAACTCTAAAAACGTAAGGTAGGTTTCTGCGGGGGGGGGAGCAGAAAGTGCAACACATGAAAATTGTACTGTATTTCTTCGATATTTTTTGCTGGTTGCTTGAGAGTGCCGGTTGCTTGAGTTCTGGTTAAATTCCTTCAACAAATAATGTCCTCCATTCCAAAAAATTAGTATGTCATCTAAAAACCTTCAGCACAACAGCAAATTTTCCAAAAAACAAGATTCTATAATGTACCACTGCTCCCAAAACTAAAGAATAATGTTAGCAAAAACAGGGACTGAAACTTCCCTCATAGCTACTCCTTTTATCTGTTTAAAGTACTCATTAGTAATACAAAATTGTTCATCAAAACCATCTCTATAAATTCAACAATAATGTTTATATCTCAGTTAGATAAAGTGAATCCCACAGAAGGAGTTTCATGAAACCTCTCAAGATCCAGTACATGAGGTATGACCAAATAAATCTTTCAGTTACAACTGTAACTGATTCAATATATTCAGTGCTTTTAAAAGATACAGTTTTTCATCAAAGAATGTTTTTAACCTATTACCAAGCCATTTTGATACTGGCTTGGTGCAACAGAAAGTAAAACACACACACACAAAAGACTGAGCAAACCAAATGCAGTCGAGGAAGTAGGATGCCCAAAAACATCAAATGGTGTAAATATAACAGCACAGGATCCAAATAATGCAAATAGCTGAAAAAATAGCTACAAAAGCAATGAATCCAAATGCATTGAAAGGTTTAATAAACCCACAAAAGCCAAATGGTAAGCGCTTTCGTCCCACCAGTACAGAACTTGATCAGACATAGAACATTTAGAACAACCTGTATTCAAACAAAATTCAAATGGTCACATGTGAAAAGTTATCTAAAACCACGCCACCTTAAAGTTAAAAATTACAAATAACTGAACAATATATTCATATATATATATATATATATATATATATATATATATATATATATATATATATATCCTGACAATAATAAATATGTATGAATAAATAGATTTAAAACTGAATAGATGATGCATGTCAAATGTATAAACTAAATAACAAATAAATACATATATACATTTAAAATCACCTCAACAAAGCTTTCAACCTCAATAATGAACTAATGGAAGTATTCTCATTAAGCCCTGGCCAATTGGCAGCAACTAACAATAGCTGCCAATACAACTCTCTTTTCTCCAGTAATAAGAATACTTCCATTAGTTCATTACTGAGGTTGAAAGTTTTATTGAGGTGATTTTTAATGTATATATGTATTTGTTACTTAGTTTATACATTTTACATGCATCATCTATTCAGTTTTAAATCTATTTATTCATACATATTTATTATTGTCAGGATATATATATATATATATATATATATATATATATATATATATATATATATATATGAATATATTGTTCAGTTATTTGTTTTTTAAATTTAAGGGGGCGTGGTTTTAAATGACTTTTCACATGTGACCATTTGAATTTTGTTTAAATATCTATTGTTTTAATGTTCTATGTCTGATGAAGTTCTGTATTGGTGGGATGAAAACGCTTACCATTTGACTTTTGTGAGTTTATTAAACCGTTCAACACATTTGGATTCAGTGCTTTTGTAGCTATTTTTCAGCTATTCGCATTATTTGGATCCTGTGCTGTTATATTTACACCATTTGGTGTTTTTGGACATCCTACTTCCTTGACTGCATTTGGTTTGCAACAGAAAGTACTGGCCTGAGCAGCAATCCAGTTTGGTTTTGTAGGTCTTTGGAATATCAAAAATGGCTGGAATTACTGGTTAATGTATAGCTGAATAATTAACAATGTCAAGCATAAAACCATTTTCCAAAAAAATATCAATTTTGTTGTATGCAATACTGATGTCGTTCCTGGTTACGGATTCAAAAAATTCATCATTAAGATACTGATACATCTTGGATATGTAGTCAGTAGCATGCACAATGACCATACTTCTACCAATATCAAGCATAATAACCCTAATATGAGGATCTTGAGGTAATAATCTTAAGAACAAATGTTCTTGTCTTGTAAAGTTATAAAATCTGAATTTGTTTTTCTGCTATTTTAAACACCATAAATTGTGTTCACAAAGTTTATCACATAATACATGAAGGTGCTTGAAGTCATGGGTTATATGAACTTTTCCTGTGCAAAGAATAATAACCAAAATTAGTACTCTTCGTAATGATTAAACTATAGTTGAGGAAAATGAATTTTATTTCAAGAATAGTGCCTACTAAATCAAAACTCTTTGCTGGAAGCAAGGTAAAACCTTTTCTTAAAAATACTGATCAAATAATAGTGATTGGAATATCACTGTAATTATATATTTGACATCCACCAGCTTCATAAATAATCTTGCCTAATTCATAATAATTGTAGATTAAATCTAAAATATTGATTAGTTTACTGTTAATTGAGTTATTTAATATTTTAACTAATATAATTTGCAATACGATTACTATCCTTTTGTGTCTCAGCAGTGTTTCATCATTATTCTATCAGCACTTTCATTATCATTTTATCTCTATTTAACAATTTTTTATTTTACTATTTAATATTTTTGCTATTTATTATACACTATTTAATGAAATACATTAAAGTCAAGGTTCTCGACATTGTTTAATGTTTACAAATTACTTGTGTGTGTGCGTGTGTGTATCTATCTATATATATATATATATATATATATATATATATATATATATATAAATAACATTTCATGATATATCTGATTGTATTGGTTCAAATTTATCATGTGATTTTGACAGGTTTACATAAAATGTGTTTGACTTGGTTGTTTCTGATACTGTACTGGGACAAAAGTGCTAATATAATAAACCTGTGTGTGGCATGAACTCTGGTGTTTTTTGTTTATTTTGTTTCTTGTTTCACCAGATTGGCTTTGGTTATCTTACAAAAACAGGTCTTGATATTTCTCACCACTGCATCGTTTTGTAAGAGCACATACTGTAAAACCCAGATTTTACCAAAAACACCAGAAATAAAAAGCATCTGCCCATATAATGTGTAAACCTAAGAAGCATTAACAATATATAGGCTGGGTTTGAAACTTGGCTACATCAGCATTACTCCAACACTGCTGCTGTTACAGAATACTGGTTTAAAATTCATAAAAATGAAATGGAAGAATGTACAAAGACAGCATCTACAACTATTCTGTCAACTATGACCACAACCCCACTTTCTTTCTTCCACATACTTTAGAAGATTTTATTAATTCTTAAATGATTTAACTGCAGGGCAGGAACCACTGCTAGTTCATGGTCTGCAATAACTACTCTAGAACCTTTACAATACACAGACAGAATGGGGTGTTGGATTTGTTTCATTACATTACACTCTAGCAACACACTTACAAATTAACAATTTTTTGATCAGTATATGTAGGCATTGCTTCCATGACAGTGCACTCTAGCAACACTACTAGAAGAGAAAAATAACTTTTTTTTTTTTACATCAATGTGTGTAGGTAAACTTTTTTGTGCAATTTATCATAAGTAAATGAATTATAAGCTTTAATATACCTGCAATAAAATTCCCAGAGATCCAAATTCTGAATCCTGTGAACACAACTTATTCTGCTCGGATCCATAGTTCTGCCAAAGAGGCTAGCAACTTCATTGTATTCATTTGTTATTCTGGGCAACTGAATAAGCTGGAAAAAAAAGTTTTTTGTTTTTTTCACATTGAATGCAATCAACATATTTTCAGAATGACTTTATTATGCTGGTATTGTCATAACCAGAAACATAATCCTATCTGACACTCCAAACCACACTAAATAACTGATGTTTACCAAAGTTAGCATGCCTTTACACAATTTAAATTTTCTAGGTACACACTCCATATAAACAGCAACTGATGCCACTAGTGAATCTAGTCTATTGTACAAGTCAGTGATGAACTGCAGGGAATTTGGAGTAACTAGACTGTGCAAGTCATACTTACCTGTAACAGCAGATGTTCTTAGAACGAACCATCTTACTAGGATTTGGGTAGTAGAGCCCTGCTACCCTCCTCTGGCAGTCTAGTAAAGCTCAGGCTCCCTCCTACTGTCTAATGGTGGGTGTGATGGACCAATCACCTGGCAGTGTAGGGATTGCCTTACACACCCACAGACAGGTCCCATTCAGTTTTCTGGGGTCCAGCAGCATGAAAAGATGTAAACATGTTTTGCAAAAGTCTAGATTTTAAGTAACTACAGAGTTCATTTTCAAAGAAAAACTACTGACTGTCCTCTTAAACGGCTTATCTTCTACTACCATGACCTTTAGCTGAGAGATGCCATGGAAGACTAAACACTACCACTACACTTCTCAACTGCAGACCCAATAGTTTTCTCTATGGCAGCTTGAAGAGAAATATCCACCTTGAGGGCTTTAGCAGTGGGAAATCTCTAAATCTTTAACAAACTCAAAATCATCCACTTTCACTGTGTTCTTTCTTTTAGAATGCACAGCAGAATCACTCTGCAACAACCCTTTCAAAATCAGCTTATTTTTTTTCTTTCCTGCAGAATACTTCAATATCTCTACGAATGTCACAATAGCATCCAAAGGTTTCACCCTGACACACCACAGATAATCTATAATTATCTCAGAGGGGAAATTTATGTCCACATTTTGAATGTTTTTTAAAACCTGGTGGTTTATCCTTATCAATCTCTAAGTAGTAGAAAACAAATACAAATACCAACAAGACCAATAAACTCAAGGCAAACTGCACCCACAGTCAAAACGGAGAGCTGATGGGAGTGAGGAGAACTGAACAAATAAATAAAATAGCTTAACTAACTGTTGTCAGCCGCTACATAAAAAAACTGGATGGGTCTGACCTTATACATAATGAACTACAAAAGATTTCCACAAAGCCGAAGAAAAACTATCAGACAACTGTAGATTATGCTTGAAGGAAAGTGGAAAACAAGACATGGAGAAATATGGTGAATTATGGAAGCTAGAGAAGGAGGTTTTGAGACTGGGAAGTCTTGTTACTTAATTGGGATTTACTATTTTGTCAGCTATGAACAGCTCTGAAACATTTTAAGACTGAATTTATTTACCAACTGATAACTTTTTCTCAAGCCAGCCTTTACTGTAATGTCTTTTAGGAGTTGCATTTTTCAGTCAATGTCAATGCACCTCTGAAATTACTTTTTCCTTCTATAACTGGTAACTGTGGTGGTACTGCTCAAAAATATCTACTTGTTTTTCTAACAACCCTTCAGGCTTTTCAAGTAAATATGTTCTTGCCTCATCTGCATTCAAGTTTCAGATCATAATTCCATAGATAAAGTAACATCTTCTGCAATCACTGAGGTGGGCTTGCACTAAAACTGTCTGAATATGTTTTGCAAGGGATTCTTATCTGTTTACATTTGAACATCTCTACAACACACATAGCAAAATATTTTTTCATTCACACACTATTAACAGTTTTTTTTTTTTTTTTTTTACCATTTGGAGCATATTTTTTTTTCTTTTGCATCTGTAAATGCTCATGACCCACAGGCAACTATTCTTTCTCAGGATCACAGTTCCTATACCATTGTGACTGGCCATCTACTTGGAACAAAAATGGCTTATTCACATCACAGTAATTTAATGTTAGTGTGTCTTGCAATTAGTTTGTTCAGTATTGCAAAACATTTTCTTGATTACAGCTCCATTCTCAGGCAGTACCTTACTCTAGCAGGATTCTAAAATACAGTTATCTCAGGCATTGGGCATAAATGTTGCAAGACAATGCATAGCTCCAAGAAACCTTTATAAATATTGCCTAGCTTCTGGTATCAGCATTTGCACATCTGCTCTTTTTCTGCAGTACACTTCAGTCCAGCTGACTTCAGAATATGAACCATGTATTTAAGAGCTGCCACTCTTATTTTACATTTACTCTTATTTAACATGCCTTGACAGTGTGCTCTCTTAGTCAGTTTAAGTAGCCATATCAGTCTCTTGCTGTGCTTTCATTGTGTCTAACCTTAAACTAAAAGATTCCCAACTATGTTTACTAGGCCTCTCAGATCTTCAATTACTTGATGCAAGAGTTCTTCAAAACACTTCTGATGCTAATGAAAATACCAAATGAAAGTGTAAGTAGCCTGTACTTCCCTAATGATATGCCAATGATATATAATCTTGAGCATTTTAATACAGATTTTACCTGCCACATTCCATGGTTTGCACTAAGTAATGAAAGACATTTGACATCCTTGAAAAAATGTAATTATTTACTTATCTATTTATCCTTTTATGACTGGGAAAGCCCCACTAGGCTAATGGCCTCTTTTCAGGAAAGACTGGAGGTAGTATTTATACTCCTAGGAAAAATTTGACCAGGGCATCAGGGAAAGTACAGTTGTGCACACTCACCATAAAATGTAGAAGTTCGAGTGTATTCATTGTTGCAGTCATCACACTTGGGTACACAAAGATAAAAACTGAAACTTCAAAAACAACAAAAAACAGCAGAAGCGGACTGGTAAATAAGGCACGGACTATTTATTACTGTAAGCGCTTTCAGCCAAGACAATGCTCAGCCTTCATCAGACAAAATACATTAAACACAGCACTCCATATATATTCACTCTAACAAGAATCAAGTTAGAAACTAATTAATCAATTAACCAATCAAAATGTCAACTCAATTAAAACCCCAACATAATTACCATTCAAAGGTTAAAATACCAGCCATACATTAAAAACCCATTCAATTTTTTCATGATTTTTTCAGAATCCATGTATAACCTAATAATTTCCTATTAATAACTTATCACAATTAAATAACCCTCCTTCTACTATATAAATAAAGTAAGTAATAATAAATATGTTTATAAATACACATAAAATTAACAATTTAAAAATGGATTTAAGTTCTTACATTTCTAACACTGCCTCTTTAAAACAAAATCTAACTATATAAGTAAGATATAAAATCACTGAAGCTCACCAACTAAACATTCATCTAAGTAAAGCTTTTAACTTGAGAATACACTTAATTGAAGCATAATCATTCAAACCTGGGGGAATATGTGCAGATGTTATGATCTGACAAAACAATTCTTGCTCTTCCAAGTATAACTGCCAAGGTCCACCCCTAATATCATTTTTAACCTGGTGGACTACAGTAAATAGGAAACAATGTTCTGGATACTCTAAATTGTGCCTAGCGAGTGCATTAGTCAAATCCTTCCTCCCTATGGCATAAAGATGTTCATATAGTCTCTTCCTTAACCTCCTCTCGGTTTTGCCTATCTAGAAGGAGGGACATTTCTCACATAAGGCAACATATAGAACTTAAGAACTTAAATCCATTTTTAAATTGTTAATTTTATGTGTATTTATAAACATATTTATTATTACTTACTTTATTTATATAGTAGAAGGAGGGTTATTTAATTGTGATAAGTTATTAATAGGAAATGATTAGGTTATACATGGATTCTGAAAAAATCATGAAAAAATTGAATGGGTTTTTAATATATGGCTGGTATTTTAACCTTTGAATGGTAATTATGTTGGGGTTTTAATTGAGTTGACATTTTGATTGGTTAATTGATTAATTAGTTTCTAACTTGATTCTTGTTAGAGTGAATATATATGGAGTGCTGTGTTTAATGTATTTTGTCTGATGAAGGCCCCATGGGC
>NC_056745.1:172624718-172767218 GCF_019279795.1 Protopterus annectens | reverse complement strand
GTAACTTTAGATACTGGGCATCCTAAATTGGCTGAAGAAAAGGAAAGAAACAGCTGGTCAGATTTTCTGATTTCATTTACGCAATTGCTTGTGTACATCTAGCAATTGCTGCAAGTACAATAGACTGGGGGGCCAATCGTGCAGGAGAGTGTCTCTGGGTGACTTCCCCGGTGGGGGGAAAAGGGCAAAGTAACTGCTGCACTTCTTGTTCAGAGGGGAGGCAAAGAGGCTGGAGCAAGGTTGGCCCCAAAAACGGAATATATTTTCTGCCACTACTGAACTGAGAGACCACTCGTGAGGCATGAGGATGGAACTGCTCAGCTTGTCCGCAATCATGCTGGACTCCCCAGAATGTGCGTTGCGACTTGAAAGCGGTTGGAAGAAATTGCCCATTGCCAAACTCTGAGCGCTTCTTAACAAAGAGGGTAAGATCTGGTTCCCCCTTGTTTGTAGATGTACCAGACTAATGACATATTGCCCATTTGAACTGCAATCGTTCCCAAGGGGGGGATCTCAAAATGCCTGCAATGCTAAGTGCATTGCCTTCATCTCTAGAATACTGATATGCAAATTGGCCTCCAGCTGGAGCCAAGTGCCTTGGACCGTCTTTCCCAGATAATGCCCCCGCACCCTATCTGGGACATGATCTTGGTCACTATGGCTTGGAGCTGAGGAGGGACAAAGGGACGGCCCGACAAAACTCCGTTGCAGTGAAGCCACCAACTTAAGTAAACTTTGCACCGAGTGGTGATCACAATCAAATGGGGCATTGCTTGATTCAATAAGGACCATTGGGAGGCCAGAAGTCATTGAAGAATTTGCATGTGATATCTGGCAAGAGGAACTAGAGTGATTGAGACTGCCATTGACCCTAGAGTCTGTAGAATGAGTTTTGCTGTTATTTTCTTGCTGGGAATGATCTGGCTGACTTGTAATCTGATCCTCTGAAGTCTTTCTAGGGGAAGAGATCTGATGCCGATGACTGTGTCGAGCATAGCTGCAATGAATTCCAGTTGTTGGGAAGGTTCTAGATGTTTTTTTTTTCATGGTTTATAGTGATTCATAAGCCGGAGCAAAGGTGAAGGGTATAACCTCATGCCTTTGCAAGTTGACACCTGCTGGAAATTGGCAGTCGTCTAGATATGGAAATACCTAGAATCCTTAGCAGTCTGAGGTAAGCTGCAACCACTGCTATGCATTTGGTGAACACCCTGGGGGCTGTGGGGAGACCAAAGGGCAGGGCCCTGAAATGATAGTGACTCACTCCCATACGGAAGTGCAGGCGTCTTCTGAATCACTTGCCCATTTTATGGTAACATGCATCCTGAAGATAGTACAGTTGTGTACCCTTACCATAAATGTAGATGTTCATGTGTATTCCCTGTTGCAGTTATCACCTGTGGGTTATCCCTGCTGTGGTAGCACTCAGTCTTCCCGAATACCAGAGTCAATTTTTTTTTGCATCGCCTGCGGTCGTCTGTAGTCTGACGTCAGATCGTCAGTGCCATAAAGTAAGGCAGCCGACGTCGTTACATCAGTTTTTCTTGCCCTAACCCATTAGAAGCACAACAGAATAAGGAAAAGTGGTCCTGGTGGCTAAAAGTCACCGTGGGAAGTTTATGTCCCCTAGGGGAAGATTCTATACTGGGAATGGAGGAAGGGAAACCAGGACTGCAACAGTGAATGCACTGGAACATCTACATTTATGGTAAGGTGTACACAACTGTACTATGTTCTTCATGTTTCACTGTTGCAGTCGTCACCTGTGGGAGGATTCCCAAAGCTGAGGAGAGGGGTGGAAGGATAGGTTGAGTCCTAGGCATGGGTCAGCAGAACTGCAAAGGCAAACCCTGCCCTAGACTTAGAAAAAAGAGGTAGGTGGTAATGCTTTGTAAAGGTATGGACAGAGGTCCAGGTGGACGCTTCTAAGATGTCCCTGGTAGGGACTCCTCTGAGGAAGGTTGTGGAAGTGGAGGCTGCCCTAGTGGAATGGGTACAGATAGACTTGCGGGGGGTTCCCATGTAGTCTGTAGCAGAAAAGGATGCACTGTGATATCCATTTGAAAATGGTTTGTTTGGAAATGGGATTCCCCTCTGCCCCAGGGGCAAAGCTGATAAGTAGTTGGTCTGTTTTTCTGAATGGTTTAGTACAGTCCAGATAGTATCCGAGTTGTCTGTGCATGTCTAGTGAGTGTAGAATTCTTTCCCCCTTGTTTTGAGGGTTGGGAAATAAGGTGGGTAGGTGTATGGCCTGGTTGAGGGTCACATCAGATACCACCTTGGGCATAAAGGAAGGGTTAGTCCTCAGGGAGACCTTGTCTGCATGGAAAATGGTGAAGGGCTCAACAGCCATGAGAGCCTGAAGTTCTGATACCCTTCTGGCTGAGGTGATAGCTAGTAAGAAGGCAGTCTTCCAGGAGAGGTATTTCAATTCTGTAGAAGCAGTAAGTTCGAAAGGAGGTAAGGTTGTTTTTCTAGAACATAATTCAGGTCCCAGGGTGGCGTGGGAGGCCTTCTGGAAGGTCTGATATTAGAAGCCCCTCTGAGGAATTGCTTAATCAAAGGATGAGAGAAGAGGGGTGGGTCTGAATCATAATGGGTAGAAATGGCAGAGGTGTGGATTTTAATAGAGGAAAAAGATAGGGCACTACTGAGCAACTCTGCTAGGTAATCCAAGATAAGAGGGATGGGAGGAACTGGCCCCTTTAGACTGGTTCCAGGAGCAGAATCTTTTCCATTTCCCTGCATATGATTTTCTGGTGCTGGGCCTTCTGGCCTCTGTGATAATGTCTAGGACCTCTTTGCTTAACAGGCACTCCTTGTTAGCTTTTAAAGTACAAATCATGCTGAAAGATTGAGAGTCTGTAAGTCTGGGTACAGTACCTTCCCCCTCACCTGAGTCAAGAGGTCTGAGATCAGGGGAAGCTGCTTTGGGGGCTGTAAGGTCAGCCTAGGCAATAAGGGGTACCAATGCTGTCTGGACCAATCTGGAGCAATGAGGGTGGCCTTTGGTCTCTCTTCCCTTATTTTGATCAGAACCTTGGGAATAAGGAGCAGACGCGTACACAAAGAGGGAGCTCCAGGGGAAGGTCAAGACATCCACCTTCCATGCTAGGAGGTGATATTACCTGGTACAGAACTTTTGCAGCTGGTGGCTGAGGTGCGAGGCAAAGAGATCCACTTCCGGAGTCCCCCACTCCCGAGTAATTTGCAGAAAGATTTCCCTGTGGAGCTGCCATTCGTGGGGGTCCAGTAAGTTTCTGCTTAGGTGGTCTGCCAGTGTGTTGTTGACCCCTGGCAGGTATTGGACAATTAGATGTAGACCCGTGGAGGTGGCTGTATGCCAGAGGCTCATGGCTAACCTGCACAGGGGGTAAGATTGGGTCCCCCCCATTTATTGATATACCAACATTACTGTGGTGTTGTCTGTTTTTATAAGGAGAACCCCTGCCCTGTGATGAGGTTTGAAGGATGTCGGAACCTTTTGCACTGCCATTATTTCTTTCTGATTGATGTGCAAGTGAAGTTGCTGGGCATCCCACAGACCTTGGGTGCACCTGTCTGCTAGTTGAGCACCCCAGGCAATGTCTGAGGCATCGGTAGTGATGGTCTGACCGGAAGGATGTAGGATGAAGGAAAGACCCTTGTTCATTGCACAGGTCTCTGCCCACCAGAGAAACGTGTCCCTTATACATGGGATCAAAGGGAGGGAGGTCTCTAGGGACTGAGAGTGCTGGCACCAAAGGTTCTTTAAATACCACTGAGGTTTTCTCATGTGAAGCCTGGCCAGAGAAATGAGAAGGATGCAAGATGCCATGTATCCCAGGGCTTGCAGGAACTTCCTCTGAGTTGACTTCTGGAAGCCAGCTGGGTAAAGTAGATAGGCAGGAAGGTTTGCTTTTCTTGGGATAGGAAGGTCATTTGGGATACTGTGTCTAGCACAGCTCCCAAGAAAATGATCTTCCTGGTGGGGTTTTGTTTTGATTTCTTCTCATTGATGGTGAACCCTAGGGAAGTTAGGAGTGATTTGACAGAGAGAAGGGTCCTGGAACGGCTTTTCTTTGCATTCTGCCTGAATGAGGCAGTCATCCAGATAAGGGTAAATCTGTATACTTCTCTGTCTGCAGAATGCTATGGCCGGGGCCAAGCATTTGGTGAATACTCTGGGAGCAGTAGATAAGCCAAAGGGCAGTGCAGAGAATGGAAGGTGTTGTGAGCCTGTTCTGAAGTGCAGGAATTTTCTGCACAATTCCCTGATGGGGATGTGAAGGTAGGCATCTTTTAGGTCTAGGGTCACTAGCCAGGCATTTTTTTAGCATAGGCAGCAGCTCCTGCAAAGTTAGCATTCTGAATCTGGGGATTACCAGGGGAGGTGTTCAGTTTGGATAAATCCAGGACGGGGTGCTAAGTGCCCTCTTTTCTGGGAACAAAGAATAGTCTGGGATAAAAACCTTTGCCTGTTTGATCTGCGGGGACAGGTTCTACTGCCCCATGGGATATGAAAGTTTGGACCGGTTTCAGTGCCTCTGCCCACTGATTTGGAGGTAGGTCTGGGAACCCTCTTGGAATTGGGAATTCGCTGAAAGAGAATTTGTATCCCTAAGAAATGATCTTTATGAACCATTGGTCCTTTGTTACAGAAAGCCAATTGTCTTTGAAGAGGAAGAGCCTTCCTCCTAGTTTTTGATGAGTGAACGGAGGGTAGAGGGGGGAGGGGGAGTCATTGTGAGTGCTTGCCATAGAAGGTCGGCTTAGAACTCCCTGCCTTAGAGACGGAAGTGGTCCACTGTTTGCTTCTCTGATGGCTCTGGGATAGGGGCCTGGATGGCCTGTCCCTGCGGGGCTTACCTTGGCCCTGTCTGCTAGGTGCAGGGAAGGCCCAGTGCTTAGAGGGAAAATTCCTGCTGAATCAGAAAGAAATATTTTAGTGTTTGCATAGATTTTGCTTTGCCTTCCATCTTAAGCACCTCTTCTGCTTTTTCCCCAAACAAGCGTTCCTTATCTAGGGGTGCATCAATAAGTTTAGACTTGACATGATCACGGAGAGGTTGTCCCTTCAGCCATGCATGTCTCCTAATAACAGATCCTGTCACTGCTGCCCTGCTAGAGGCTTCGAGGGCATCATGTCCACATTGCAATGAGTGTTGGCCACTTGATAAGCAGAGTGCAGCAAACGTGCTAACTCTTTTGAATTGCCACGTCAGGATAGGTAGCAATCTTCTGTTTTAATTGTTCCAAAGTGTGTTGTTAATATTTTAACATATGGAACTGACAACTGAGATAGCTAAGGTTGCAGAGGTGTATACTTTCTTACCCCATCTGTCCAGAGTTCTGGAGTCCTTGTCAGAAGGATGAGGATTATTGGCAGAACTAGTCTTAGCTCCTTTATGTCCCTGTGTAATGACCTCTGGGTCTGCAGCAGGATTTCTGTACAGATATTTGTGAGAATCTGGTACTCTATAGTACTTGTCAGGTTTATTGGGAGCAGGAGGGAGGGCGCCAGGGGCTAAGCTGGATTCTTGGAAAACATCATCCACCCCTTCTAAAATAGGAGGGATGGCCAGGGGTCTGTGCTGGGGAAGGTCCCAAAACTCTCCAAGTCTTTTCTTAGACTGTGGGAAGTCCTGAGACTCCCACTGGAAATGTTCCCTGACAGAGTGAAGGGTTTCCCCAAAGAAAAGGTCCTCTGGAGGGGGAGGCAGAAAGGGTGGATTCCTCTGCATCTGAATCCTCATAAGCGGTTAAGGGATGCAGTACCACTCAGAATCCTGTTTAGTCATAATTTTTGAAGAAGGGTACCTTTTCCTTTTAGAAGTAGAGGCCTGAGTATCCCCGGATAAGGGAGATGAGATCCTCCACCATTTTAAGCATTTGTGCTTGGGGTGGAGGAGCAGTAGCAAGATGGTTGCTAGAAGCATATTTCTTAGGAGTGGCTTGGCTTCTAGGCCCGACAGACTCCGTCGATCTAAGAGAAACAGTAGTTGGATGCAAAGACGTCGTTTCTGGTCTAGATTCGGCAGTGCGAAAGGCCTCTTCAGAAGCCGGTGCCTGTGTAGCAGCTCTGGACCCAGTCAAGGCTAAGAAGATTTCTGTGGCATACCAGACCCCAAAAGGGTCTCAGTAGAGGCCTGCGTAGATATCGAATCGGGCATCAGGGTCTGCGAAAGCGCCTCACTGAATTACGGAGAACTGACGACCTGCTTAGCAGTAGTGTCGTCAGAAGGCTTAGCCTTGTGTGGTCTGTCTCTATCTTTATCTCTACATTTTTTTTGGAATGTCCACAGATTGTTGGCTGACGGACGCCATATCGAATCACCGAACGAACCACGAAAATAACTGTCTACAAAACAGCTCTCGGTGAATGGTTCTCGTAAAAGAGGGCACAGAACCGACAAACTTAAGGGATAAGTGGTCTGGGCCTAAACAACAAGAAGTGATACATGAAAGTCTTGGTGTGGGATCTGCTTTCCACAGAGGCAAAGCCCGAGAGATTGTTGTTGGGTTTTGGACGGTTAAAAAATTACGCAAGCAAAGCAGAGTACCAAACAACTTTAGATGTTTTCAGCTGAAATTCAACTGGTAGCGATAGCCAGCATGCGGGAACTCGACAACAGGGGATGTCGTGGTCTGGGCCTAAACAAGTGATGCAGTAAGAATGAAAAGTCTTGTGTGGGATCTGCTTTCCACAGGCTGTTATTGTTAACTTTTGAGTTGTGGTTAGTGCAAGTAAAAGGATCCCCAACGGGGTACTTAGCTTTAGACATTTTCAGCTGAAATTCAACTTCTGGTAGCGACCAACCAGCACTCATGCGAACTGCTTCTGCTACAGGCTCCACGGCAAGAAAGCTGATGTAATGATGTCGGTTGCCTTGCTTTATAGCACTGACAACCTGACGTCAGACTACAGGCGACCGCAGCCGACGCAAAAAAAAACTGACTCTGGTATTCGGGCCAAGCGAGGGCTACCATAGCAGGGATAACCCAGAGGTGACGACTGTAACAGTGAAACACGAAGAACATCTACTAAGCACATCCAATCATCTTTTTCCAAGAACACAAGTATAGACTGAACCGAAACCAACCGGAATTTGGTTTGCTGAACAGATTTGCTCAACTGACTGAAATCCAAAATTGGTCTCCAGTTCCCTGTTTTTTTTGGCACTAAAAGGAACCTCAAGTAAAACCTGGATCCTCTCTGGTCTGGTGGGACTGCCTGGATGACTCTTTTTGAGCAGTTTATGAAGTTTTAAGACTGTTGCATCCCTGTGACTGGGTGGAACATCGGCGATTGTATTTAGCCTTTTTGGTTCTACTGAAAAGGGAATGTTGTAACCTCTGGTTATAATCCTCTGCACCCAATTGTAGGTTGTTATCCTTAGCCAGGCAGATTGGTGCAGGGATAATCATCCCCTGACTGCCGCCAGAGGAAGGCAATCTGCCTTTCTTTCAGGAGCACTGATAGGAGTTACCAGGGAAACAATTCCTGGAACCCTGATTCTGTGGGCCATTTCTGCCTCTTGAGCATTGTCTTCTGTTATTACTTCCCCTTCTGCACTGGGGGAAGTCATTGTCACGAGAGTCTTGGAAAGGTCCTTGAGACTTTTTGAACCATAGCCTCCCACTTCTCTGGTTCCTGGAATAAGGCCGCTGAGGAGTGGAAAAGACTACGGCCACTGCAGAAAAAGTCTTTCCATCTTTCTCACATCTGGCTAGAGTGTCTTTAACCTTGGGACCAAATAGGGAAGTTCTGTCAAATGGAGTGTTAATGAACAAAGACTTAAATGGCTCCACAAAATCACAAAAGCGCATCCAGGAGGGTCTCCTGATCGCTAGACCTGAACCTGTTGCTCTTGTTGTCCCTTCAGCAGCATGAGCAATTAACCTCATGGACGAACTGGAGATAGATTCTAAAGGAGTGAGCTGAGAAGTCACTGTCTCGAACTCCTTCAGCTTCAGCTACAGCTCCCACAAGAGTATCTGATGGCTCTTTAATCAGATCTCTTTGAAGCTTCGTAAAATGTGCAATGTAATTCAAGGACCTGACAGTGAAGGTCAATGAAGTGTATGTACGCTTCCTGAATTTATCCTTCATCTTAGATTCTTTGTTAGGAGGATGAATAGTAGGATTTTCGTCTGCACGTTCCTTCTTGGTGGCTGCCACTACCACCATGGAGTCCACAGGATTTCCTTTGGCCCAGTGTTGTTGATCCTGAGGGAAAAAAGAATACGGTCAGGTCTCCTGGGGATTGGCTCGAAAGAGTCAGGGAATTTCAAAGCCCTTGAGCGATCAGCTGAATAAGATAGTGGGCAGAAAGATCCAAGAGGTAGGGGGCTGGGCACAAAAAGCCTCTAGGTATACGGATTCCTCTGAGGAAGGATAGAGGGTAGTTCGGCCACCCCTCTGTTTAAGAATTTCTAAGATGTCCCTGAGGGAAACATCTTCAGGGGTGACACAGGGGAAGCTTCCCCCTCATCGAAATCAGTATCTTCTGTACAGGACTCTTCAGGGGAGTCCAAGTGCTTTCTCTTGCACTTTCTCTTCGAAGGTACCTCTTTGGTGAGGTGTTCTAGAGAGGTGTCTGAAGATGACAAAACAGATGTGCTTTGATCCTGAGACTTTTTGTGTCCTCTGTTCTAGGGAAAAGACTGGAGGAAGCTCCGGTCGAGGGGATGGACAAGAGTTTTTGACCAACAGGGATGGCACAGACTTTTTGTCCAGCATGGACAAGGCCCTCTCCATAGTTTGGAAGGCAGCCCCCCCCCTCCCCAAGAGGGACAGGAGCCTGAAACCGAAACAGACTTCTTTGGATCTGTGGTCCCACACTGTACCAAGGAAGCTGCCGCCAAAGCCAGAGTCAACAATCGAAGGTCGAACCCCATCCCTTGGAAACAGCAATGAAGCCTCGGCTCCAGGAGGTCTCCAGGTCCGAGAGACATGAAGAACTCATGGTAGCTATTGGTGCTGGAGAAGGGGCTCTGACCGACACCGAGGCAGTCAAAGCTGGAAAAGCCAGTACCAACGGCTCTGAAAACTCAGGTGGAGTCAAAGAAGGAATAATCAGTGGTGTGGAAGATGGTAAGGTTCCAGAGCTAACATTGCTAGGAACAAAGAAAGGGGGTAATCCCCTCACTGAAAAGAGCTGATCCACCAGTCTCATAATGACAGATTCGGACAAACTCTTGGTGGATTTAAAGCTGATGGAGATTTCGGTGGACGTGTCTCCAAAAAAGGACTGGGAGGATGGTCTACAAAAAGATCCACTGTGGGAGAATATCTGTTTAGTGGTATGAATATGATGATGGATCCTTCCGTTACAGACGCTTGGTTGGAACTGACGTATCTTTAGTTGGCATTGGCACTGAAAACTTTGGCACCAAAGAAGTCGGTGCAGAAGCAGGCATCGAGTTTGGCCCACCGGTTCAGCACCGAAGGAGACTTGGCAATTTTAGTTGACGGTTCTGATGAAGGTGTTGGAACTGACCAACTTCTTTTCAAAGTCCAGTTTAAGCAAACCTTTCAAAACTAGCTTATTTCGACATTCAAAGTCCTCTGGCTAAAGTTGTGACAGATTGTACAGTCATAATAAACCAGATGCTGGACTAATGAATAGCGTACGTAGAATATAAAGTCTTTTATTAACAAAGATTAAGGCTGAACTTATAACAATGGTGTTTTCGTCCAAGTATCCCTCAGACTTCTTCAGACATAATATTGCAACAAAAAAAACTTCACCTTATATACATTCACTTGAAATTAATTAATGAGCCTGTTAAAATCATTAAAGGCACACTTCCAGAATAATAAAATCCCTACATGAATCAAAGCATTTTTATAAAAAATATATATTGTATATTATGAATGTCCTCTAGCAGCACTTATACATCACATATAAAACACATATAAAGAACATATAAGAAATATTTTTTATTTATTTTTATTTTACATTTGTTGGCTGGGCTAGTCTAGCTGGATACATGTCCATTTTCAGTAGAGGCCCAAAGAGATAAGCTCCAAGCATTAGTAAATTACAAAAAAGTTTACAATAATTAAAAATGACTAAATTCAAATACAAAGAAATTAGAAATGATCTTAAGAGAGTCAAAAATTGTTTCTGTGAATAATAGCTCACAGTCTGTGCAAGGTTTAAAAAAAAAACAGTAAAAAATGTGTCTATGAATAATATCTCACAAATATATAAATATAATAATTATATTTATAATAAATATAATAATTACATATAAAACCTATATGAAATTGTGACCTGAGGATGATATAAAATGTATATACCTGAAATCTTATTTGATATTATATATCTACATATAAATATACATAAATATAACTGTTAGTAAAATGAAATAAACAGTTTAGACAGGGCATTATTAGGAGACTTCTTTTTTATATTATACAAGTGTTCTCTCATTCTATCACGTAGTACTCTATTGGTTTTTCCTACATAAAAAAACCCAACATGACTCACACTCCGCTAAATAAACCACATGGGGGGGGGGGTCATGCAATTATGTACACCTGTAAACCAAAACTCTTTACCTGAATCTGGATGATGGAACACCTCTACAGTATTTATATAACGGCAGAAATTACAGGAGCCACATGGTTCAGTATGACCAAAATATATCTTCTCCAAATCCCTATTACCCGTGCATAAAATTCTCTTCAGGTTCTTATGATTCCTAAATCTGAACCTTGGAACATTACCTACTATTTCCCCAATGTCATCGTAGCTAACAAAATAGACCAATATTGTTGAAACAATTTAGTGGCATACCCTGTATCACTAGAATAATGTAAAGGAATCTTAGTGATATTAAAATCACCTTTCTTTGATCCTTCAACTTGGTAAAACGGGCCATCGTATGGTTTCGATCTAGTCTCTCTCAAATTAGCCAAGTCCTCCCATTGTTTTTCTAACTCTATTTGAGTGTACCCCCTATCTAACAAATTCTTCTCAATGTTAGCTAACTCAGCATGGAAACCAGCCTCTGAGGAATTCATCCTAGAGGCCGTCATTTTTAAAAATATAACCTGAAAAGAAAGGCATTCCTATGGCAGGTTTTGCGAAAAACTCCTGCATTAATCATCCCTTCGTCGAGCTTCTCAACATATACATCCAAATATTCTATAAATATATAGGAAAACTGATATGTAAATTTTAAGCATTCCAATAAACTATTCATAACCTTAAAAAAGCTAGTAAATTCCATAGCACCACCACTGCCTTACTCTCCTTTACTAACACTATCCTTCAGCATAAAAACAATGGCTCTCTCTCCTCTGCTACCTTCCTAGACCTATCTAAAGCATTTGACATGGTCCCACACAAACAACTTATCTCTGTCCTCAAAAACCTATCCTTCTCACAATCAGTCACCAACTGGTTTCAGAGTTACCCGTCTGACCGCCAACAATCCGTTGTATGGCAGAATGACATATCTCCCCAACTACCTGTCTCCATAGGGGTTCCCCTTCTCTGTTTACACCAATAATCTAGCCTCTGCCACCAAACATGGCACACTCATCCAATACGCAGTTGACTCGACCATCATCTGCTCAGCCCAGTCCCTACCCAAACTGCAAAAAGTCACACAGAAAGACTTTTCCTCTGTTGAAACATGGTTATCCGATGCCCAATTAATACTAAACCCAAACAAAACTAAACTACTCATCTTCCAACCCACCAAACATACTCAAAACAATTCTCACTTTAACATCACAGCAAAAGACAACACCACTATACACCCAACTGAACACACCAAATTGCTAGGAGTGGAAATAGGACATTCACATATCCATGACCATAAAAAAAGTCCACAAAAAACTAGGAGCATTATACAGAAATAAACAATTTCTCACCAAAGCAGCAAAGATTTCAATAGCAAATTCCCACCTTATCTCCACCCTACTTTATGCCTCTCCAGTATATACCAACCTAAGGCAATGTGATCTAAACAAGCTAGAGACCTGCTACAACAAAATCACCAAATTCGCCACAGGGGCATCCTACCGTAGTCACCACTGTCTCTCACTTGCTGAACTGGGCTGGCTTGAACTCCCTCACCTCCTTCAGTGGTATCAACTCTCACTGCCCACAAACTAGTAAACCATCCACTAAATGTCCCATCCCTCCAGAATCTACTCCAACCCTATCGCACCACCAGGCCACTAAGATCCAGCAACAAAAATCACTTGCAGATCACTAAAGCCAATAACTCTGCTGGTGAAGCACTATTCTCTTGCGCCATAGCCAAATTATGGAACTCACTCCCACCCACAATTACCTCCGTACCATCATGCACCAACTTCAAAACTTTATTAAAAGCGCACCTAAAAACATGCTGGCTATGCCCTTGCAACTCCCACTCTAATATCATCCACCCCATCCAACTACTACCTTTCTTTCCACTCCACTAACTACCTTGATGATAGCAAGCTCAGATGCTCATAAGCCTAGTACTTATTATACAGCAGGAACTTCTCATTATTACATTTGTTAATGCCTGTTATGTACTTCACAGATAAAGATTCTAGTTGTCTACTGATGTACTATGTTCTTCATCTGTAAATATGTTGTAAGTAATTTCTATGTTAAATTGTTAATCGCTATGTAATCCAATGTAACTACTGTCTGTTTATTTTAACTGTGGAGCTTTTCTCCCCGGGCCTCCGCTGAAAATGGACCCACGTCCAGTCGGACACTCCCGGTCATCAAATTTAAATAAATAAATAAAATAAATAAATAAAATTGAGACCCTTTCCATAAAATAAACAAATCGTCCACGAAACGCCTATAGTACAAAACATGTTCTTTAAATTCAGCCCGAGGAAATAACATATCTTCTCCCATTGAGCTAGAAACATATTAGCGTAGCTATTGGCGCACGAAGTGCCCATAGCTACGCCATGTTTCTGTAAATAAATACACTCTCCAAACATAAAAACATTATTATTGAGTACTGTTTCTAAAAAGAAACAAATCAGGTCAACCTGTGAGGCCCAATATTCACTGCGTATTTAAATACTTCTGTACAAATTGTATACCTAGCTCATTGGGTGTCATAGTAAACAAAGACTGTACATCTAAAGTGACAAAAGCTATACTATGAACATCTCCCATCTCTTTCAAACTTTCATACAGGTCCACTAGAAATTGTTTGGAGTTCTTCAACACGGTTGGATTCATATTAATCACCGGGCGTAAATGCTTCTCTATATACAGAGAAAGGGGTTCAGTGACCCACCCTCCTCCTGCAACTATGGGCCTCATAGGTGGATTAGTGGAATGCTTGTGTATTTTAGGGAGGCCTTGACTAATAGGAATTAATGGAAACTCAACATTCATAAAATTAAACATCTCATCAGAGATAAGGGCAGCTATCTTAATATCTGTTATATCATTCCTCACAGTGTGTACAATCCTATGTACATCATTTATCAATATCTTATTATAAAATGTAACATCATTCAACATACTTTGCATAGATTCTTCATAAAAAATCCTATTCATAACAACAATTAAACCCCCCTTATCCGCAGGACGTATAACTAAAGCTTTATTATTCTGTAAAGCTTGTAGAGCTTTCCTTTCTTTAAATGTAAGATTATATTTCAATTTTGTATTCATATCAGCTGTCCTATTCTCATAAAACCGAAAAATCTCTTCTTCTGTCAGCCTGCAATAAGCTTCAACCAAGGGATGATTAACAGAGCTAAAACTGCTAGGTTTCCATAAATGTAAATCTTGCCTAACACCTCTCTCAGCATTCCTGGTGTTATCACCAAAAATAAAGCGTAGCATAACATCTCTGCAAAACATCTTTAAATCCAAAATGGTGTCTTCAACTTTGCTCGGACGAGTAGGTATAAAATTAAGACCTTTATGCAACACATTATATTCCTCGAATGTCAATAAATGATTAGAAATATTATAAATTAGTGAGGTTTGGTCTTGCCCCACATTTTCTTTATAGTTTGATTTGAGTGTAATTCCCCTGATAATTTCCTTTTGCACCTGTTCCTGCTGGTTGATCTCCCTCTCCCCCTCCTCTATCCACCAGAACAGGCAGTGGAAAAGGGAGTGCACCATTTACACTGTTATAATTATATTATAATACTTCATTGGTGTTAACATTCATAACATTCATTTTAGGTCTAACTACTCATTCAGTTTCTTGTCTCCCTCCTCACAGGGGGATTAACGACCACATGAGGGTATATGTTAGTACATGACCCTTCTGACTACTTTCACTCAACATATTAGTAGTTCATAGTACACTTGCATTCAAAGCTAGCCCTTGTTCTTTTGGGTCTCCCACCCAATTTCCAACCCCAGTAGGTGAAATATTAATAGTAGTTCCACTTGCAACAACTTCAAATCTACATTCATTGTTCACAGCATTATTATCAACATTTCGTCCTTTCATAACAGCCTGAGGGGCTTCATTATTAGTACCCTAATGTGTATATATATATATATATATATATATATATATATATATATATATATATATGAGGTATGCATATTAATATCACACATTGTGGTCAATGTTTTTCCTGCTACAGCATTCGCTCTATTTAAAACATTATTATCATCCCCACCATCCCTGTAAATAAATCATTATTAAAATGTCCAGGATGAGGCCACATGAATACGTGGACTGTCTTAAAATCAGAAGTATCTCTGATGATCTTAGTCCGTTTTTGTTCAATTAATTTTTGCTCGAATACAGCAACACCATCTAACACCTCGAATACAGCAACACCATCTAACACTCACCTAAACCTTGTCTCAATTATGTATATGCTTTTCTCTTTTTTCCCTGAACTTTCATGCAACTGTTATGTTGAAACATTTTATACCTTACCATGTTATGTTGCCTTTTTTGAAATGTAACTTAATACCTGTTGTACTGTGGAGCTTTTCTCCCCGGGTCTCTGCTGAAAAGGGATATGTATCCAGTTGGACTAACCCGGTAAACAAATGTAAAATAAAATAAAATAAATAAATAAATAAAATAAACAGCCTCTCAAATAGAGAACTGAGCACACTCGAGTGATAATTATAAAAAAGTTCTAACTGTTTATTCTGTAATAATGTACGTAGCTGCTCCTCCTCAGGCTTACAAAACTCAATGAGGAGTCTCATGTAATTAGCGCTTACCTCTAGCTCAATGGGAGGAAGACATGTTATTTCCTCGGGCTGAATTTAAAGAACATGTTTTGTTCTATAGGCGTTTCGTGGACGATTTGTTTATTTTATGGAAAGGGTCTCAATTGGAATTTACTAGCTTTTTTAAGGTTATGAATAGTTTATTGGAATGCTTAAAATTTACATATCAGTTTTCCTATACATTTATAGAATATCTGGATGTATATGTTGAGAAGCTCGACAAAGGGATGATTAATACAGGAGTTTTTCGCAAAACCTGCCATAGGAATGCCTTTCTTTTCAGGTCGAGCATGCATCCAGGTTATATTTTTAAAAATCTTGTCAGAGGACAAAGTATGAGGGCCTCTAGGATGAATTCCTCAGAGGCTGGGTTCCATGCAGAGTTAGCCAACACTGAGAAGAATTTGTTAGATAGACAGTACACTCAAATAGAGTTATAAAAACAATGAGAGGACTTGGCTAATTTGAGAGAGACTAGAGCGAAACCATACTATGGCCCGTCTTACCAAGTTGAAGGATCAAAGAAAGGTGATTTTAATATCACTAAGATTCCATTACATTATTCTAGTGATACAGGGTATGTCCCTAAATTGTTTCAACAATATTGGTCTATTTTGTTAGTTAATGATGACACTGGGGAAATAGTAGGTAATGTTCCAAGGTTCAGATTTAGGAATCATAAGAACCTGAAGAGAATTTTATGCACAGGTAATAGGGATCTGGAGAAGACAGATTTTGGTCATACTGAACCATGTGGCTACTGTAATTTCTACTGTTATATAAATACTATAGAAGTGTTCCATCATCCTGATTTAGGTAAAGAGTTTTGGTTTAGAGGTGTACATAATTGCATGACCCCCCCACATGGTTTATTTAGCGGAGTGTGAATCATGTGGGTTTTTTTATGTAGGAAAAACCTATACAGTACTACGTGATAGAATGACAGATAGAATGACAGAACATTTGTATAATATAACAAAGAAGTCTCCTAATAATGCCCTGTCTAAACATGTCATGGAAGAGGGAGTGCAACACACTTTTAGATTTAGGGTTATAGAAGCAATAGGGGTGAGTGTAAGGGAGGGAGACATCAGAACATATACTGAGTATAGAGAAACATGTTGGATCATCATTTGAAATCAGATAGGGGTAAGGGCTTAAATGAGAGAGCATCAATTAGATCTGCTTTGAAAAGGAGGAGGTTACATAAATAAACATTGTGGTTTGTATGTTGTTTTAATATGTAAGTTATGAATTTATACATTTTGCGCTATGCTATGTCGATGTTAGATATTAAATTATTATAGTATTATGTTTTTGTTTTGAAATATATTTCAAGTGGATATAGGCATTCAAGTTATAGGTTTGTGCTGGGTCTGTAGCTTTAATATTAGTTAATTGAATGATTGATGTGGTTGTGCCTATATATATATATATATATATATATATATATATATATATATATATATGTGTGTGTTCTTTGTTCCTATGGATTACTTGGTCTGAAGAAGCTCCTAAGTGAAAGCGCTTACCATCGATGAATAAACCTGAGTTTTTTTAAACAGAAACAGAATTGGACTTCATTTCTATGGATTGTTATATGCAGTTGCAGCTGTGACAAAAGATTTATTGCCCTGTTAGCTCCATGAACTGTTTATTTCATTTTACTAATTGTACTTTTGACTTAGTGTCACGGAGCTTTTATCCCAAGATTTGCCAGTAGTTTTGTGGTTTTTATAAATATAACTGTATTCTTTCTTTATTAAGAATAAAAATTAAAAATTAGAATTAAAACTTAGCTGATCCAAGCTTTAAAAGGGATAATTTAGAAATATGATAATTTAACTCAGGGAGTCTATTAGCTTCCAGTGTGACCTGCCAAAAAGTTTCTCCAAACTCCAATTTAGTCTCCCAAGGATCCCTCTTATTTTCTTACAGAGAAAAAGAATTTAGCATTTACACATTCCAATGTATGTTTATAAAGAGCATTCATATTACTTCTTTTCTTCACATCATTTAAGTGTTCATACATCCTAAGTTTCAGATGCCTTCCTGTTTTTCCAACGTAAAAGGCATCACATGATCCACGTTACCAAGTAAACTAGCCCTTGAGAATTACAATTGGAATAATTCTTACTATATAAATTTTTTGTCTTGCTGTAAATATAAACTTCTTCCCCCTGTAAAATGTACATGCATTGGGCACATGCCCCACACCTATAAGTACCTCTCCTTTTGTGTGTAAAAACATGGACATTAGCAGCATATTCCAATAAATTCTTAATGTTTTACCCTTTCCTAACAACTACTTTCAAATGTTTATTCTTTAATAACTCTAAATCTGTTAATTCAGTGCATTCCCACTAAAATTAGTTACAAATACCCTACCAACATTTTGTTGGACTGATTTCTGTATAGACACATTAATACAGGTAATTAGACCTGTACCTAAAACAGGTGTATATTTATCCTTTCTTCTCCAGCTTGAATGGCACTAATAAGGTCTGTAGGGTATCCTTTGTCCTTAAACATTTTTTCTAATACACCATATTCATTTTGAAAATCTACATCCGAAGATCTGATTTAAGCAAACTTTTCAAAACTAGCTTATTTCAACATTCAAAGTCCTGTAGCTAAAGTTGTGACAGATTGCAGAGTCCTCTTGTAGATGGACCACCAAGACAGTATATGCAAAGATTGTGCCCATCCAAATTTGGCATCTTCCTGTCGAATTTTTGACACCTCTTGAACCCAGAAGCGCCTTTGGGGGGGGGTTTGTCGGCCATTACCAAAAAGACAAGGGCCACAATACATACTCACGCATTCACACAAACAGTCATACTAACAAGTGAGAGAATTTTTTTTAAACCAAGTAAAAGCAAGTAGGGAGAAAATACCAACTATGGTATTTAAGAATACCCAAAGTTAAAGGGAAAAAAAAACAAAGATGGTACTTGAGAAAAATCTACTCAATGGTAGATAAAAGGAAAAACACACGCACACACCAGCTAAACTATCAAAGGGAAGAGCAGGTAGTACAGATATATGAGATAATAGCAAGAAATAAGAAATTAAGAGTCTAACTTGTAGTTTACTTAAACAATAGCTTTCGCTCGAGAGCTCAGAGAAAACAAGTCTGGCACTATGAAGTGGCAAACGAGACTGGAGGTGATTTGGGGACCGAGCATTATGGGTAGAGCTTAGCTCAAGAGTTTTGGAAGGCGCAAGCTGGAATAAAGGCAGAGTTGGTTACAAGGCACGGAACCAAGCCCACAGTCAAGGATTACATGAAGATTGACGACATCAGATCATCAGTTACGCACCTTATTAAATATTAACAATTAACTTCAATTAAAAAACATCCAATCAAATATCACAATAAAAATTCCAATTAACTTCTGCATTTTGTCCAGCAGGTGTCAATGTTCCATACTTTAAAATAAACACAGACTCTTTATACAATTTATTTTTTAAAACAAAAGGACTATGTGCCTTAACTTGCTCTAAAATAATACCTTCTAAACAATTAATAGTTTCTCCATGCACTAAATTAAAATGGACCGCTAATGGAGTTTCACATTTAATATTTTTTATATCCCTTAGATGTTCCCGTACTCTTATTTTAAAAGCACTTTTGCTTTCCCCTATATAAAAAAGTTACATGAACATCTAAGTGCATATATTATATCCTCAGCACTACAACAATATTCAGCTCTAGAGATATATGTTACACCATTATTGTTCTGAAAAAAAATCTCACTACATGTTTACAAATTGAACATCATCCCCCAGGACAAGTTCCACAATTGTCTAATTCTGTACTCCATCTACATTCAGGTAAAGAAAAATAACTATGGACAACCACATCCTTTATATTCCATCCTCTTTCAAAGGATATAAATCGTCTCACACACAAAGTATTAACAAAATCCCTACTTTTTAGGAAAAAGCCCCAATAAAATCTTAGAAGATCTATTATTTCATTGTTAAAGATATTAAAAAGAAGTTGTTCTTACCATAACATTCCATATGTGTTGTCGGTCTTCATTCATTCTTGACAGTTGGATTTCGTTTCCGTCCTAGGAACCAGCTCAGCCAATATAACAAGTTTGCGCCAGCCAGAAACTCTCGAACTAAGGTTACCCATCATGCCTCTCTTTCCTTCAGATCGAGTTTGCCCATAGAAATAAGAAAGCAGAAGCTTTGTCTAAGCAACTATCCTAACACATAACCAGGACTAGTTCCATATCTCCAGGAGTCTTTGGAGGGGGTAGGAGGGTGGGGTGTCAAGAATGAATGATCGACAACACAGATGGAACGTTATGGTAAGAACATAACTTCTTTATCTGATGTTGTCAATCTTCACTCATTCTTGATGGTTTCTTGATGGCTGAGACAGAGTCCCTAGCTGCTTATATCTCAGGAGACCCTATGGAAGTATTTCCTGAGCACCATAGAGCCAAAGGATGCTCTTGCCCTGGAGACCATATCCAATTTGTAATGAGTGATAAAGATAGGAGGGGTAGCCCAAATAGCTGCTGTGCAAATGTTATCCATAGAGGCTCTTGAATGAAAGGCTACTGAAGTGGAAACTGACCTGGTGGAATGAGCCTTGACTTTAGCTGTTAAACTCATTTTAATCTGTTGCTAAACAAAGATGATGCAATCTCTCTCAACCATGTTGACAAAGTAACTTTAGAAACTGGCTTACCTAATTTAAGAGCTGAAAAAGACAGGAACAAGTGGTCCGAATTTCTGAATGATTTAGTCCTAAGTAAAAATGTAACTGTTTATGTACATCCAACAAATGCAAACAATATTCTCCTTTATTTGAAAAGTTTGGGAAGGAAACTGGCAGGTCAATGGATTGGTTAATATTTGAATTTGAGACAACTTTAGGTAAAAAGGAGAGGTTAGTCCAAAGGGATAATCTCTCTCTATGAAAAATGATGTATGGGTGTTTTACGCACAAGGCCTGTAATTCTGATAATCTCCTGGCTGAAGTGATGGCTATCAAATAAGTTCTTAAAAGACAAAAATGTTATATCACAGATAGCTGCTGGCTGAAAAGGTTGGCTAATCAAAGCTTGCAAGACTAACGTCAAACTCAAAGGTTCAATGGGTTCTTTAAAGGGTTGTTTTAAATGCATGATTCCCTTTAAGAAGGTTCTGTAGAGACACTGAGCTATTAAAGAAAAATCTTCAAACCATTATGGAAAGTTGAAATAGCTGCTAAATGGACTGACAGTAGAAGATGAGGCTCCAGATTGGAGTAAAGTTGTTAAATATTCCAACACTAATCGGGGCTGAAAAGGGGTTAAGTCCTTTTTCTTGAGACCAGATTAAAAATATGTTCCACTTACTATGAGCAATTTTCCTGGTGGACGGTTTATGGGAAGACAGAAGGATCTTTTGTACTGGGGAAGATAACATTATTCTGCCTGGCAATTATCGGAAGTGGAGGTAACAAGCAGTCAGCTTGAGACTTGGTAGGTTGGGATGAACCAGCCCCTGTGGATGAGACAATAGTCCCGTAGTTGATCCAAAGTCCACGGGTGGTGAACTAAGTGAGGCCAATGAAGGGGGAACCAGACTTGGCAGGGCCAATAGGGATGCAATGAGGATTACTTTGCTTCTTAACAGTTTCTCTTTCTTTAAAAACTGTGGAATCAGGGTAAAAAGGAGAAAAGGCATAAAGCAGTCCTGGGCGCCAATCATGTACAAGAGCATCCCTCAGGGACTCCCCGAGGGGGGATTAGAGCGAAGTAGCTGCTGTATTTGTGGTTCATGGGAGATGCAAATAGAGCGCAACAAGCCTGACCCCAAAGACAAAAACTGTTCGTCACTACTATGGAATTGAGCGACCATGTGAGACAGGAGAATGAATCTGCTCAGTTTGTCTGCAATCACATTGGAATTCCCGGGAATGTGCGTTGCTATCAGAAAGTGGTTGGAGACTATCACCCATTGCCATACTCTCATGGCTTCCTAACATAAAAGGTAGGATCTGGTTCCTCCCCATTTGTTGATGTACCAGACAACCGACATGTTGTCTGACTGGATAGCAATTGTCCCTGACAGAAGGGCAGATTGGAATGCTTGCAACGCCAGAATTACCACCCTCACTTCTAGGATGTTTATATGCAAATTGGCCTCTAAGGGGGACCAAGTGCCTTGGACTGTCTTTCCCTGAAAATGCCCCCGCCCCCACCTCATCAGGGATGCATTCATGGTCACTACAGCCTTGTGTTGAGAGGCTGAAAAGGGGCGACTCCATAACTTCTCTTCTGGTTTCATCCACCAATTCAGACCCTGCTTGCAACAGTCTGTTATGTGGACTGGGTGAGACATGGGGTAAGTTAATGGAGATCACTGTGACACTAGGAGCCACTGAAGCAGCCTCATGTGGAGTCTCGCCAGAGGAACTAGGGTAGTTGTTGTTGCCATTGACCCTAGTAGTTAAAGGACTAAGTGAGCTGGAACTATGTTCTGAGAGAGATTTTAGTCTGTAATCTGTGATGAGGAAGAGCGACTAGACAGGAGCAAATGGTGCTCCAATGAATTCTAAGCTTCTAGTAGATATCAGTTTTGACTTCTCTTTGTTTATTGAGATACCTAAAAGCCCTTCCAGTTTTAGATTGCAGTGTTAAGGCGTGAAGCAGTAGATGCTTGGTAGGAGCGGTAAGGAACCAATCGTCTAAATATGGAAACACCCGGAATCCTTGCAGTCTCAAGTGAGCTGTTACTATTGCCATACATTTGTTGAACACTCTGGGGGCTGTGGTGAGACCAAAGGGTAGCGCTTGCAATTGGTAATGACTGACTCCCAGCCAGAGGCAATGATATCTTCTGGAACATTTGTCCATTTTTATGTGGTAATAATAATCCTGAAGATCTATCGAGCACATCCAATCATCTTTCTCCAGAAAAGGAAGTACAGACTGAACCATGACCATCTGGAATTTGTTTGTTGAACAAATTTGTTCAGAACACTGAGGTCTAGGATTGGCCTCCAGTCCCATGTCTTTTTTGGCACTAAAAAGAATCTTGAGTAAAATCTAGATCCTGCTTGGTCTGGTGGGACTGTTTGGATGACTTTTTTCGAGCAGCTTTAGAATTTTTTGAGCTGCTGCATCCCTCTGACTGGGTAGAATGTTGGGGATTCGCCTTTGCGGCCTTGGACAAAGATTGAAGGGGATGTGATAACCTCTGGTAGTAATTGTCTGCACCCAGGAATCTGATGTTATCGAATGCCAGGCTAAGTGGTGCAGAGAAAGTCATCCCCTGACTACTTGCAGAGGCAAGAAATCGGGCTGCTCTTCAGGAGTGCTGATAGGGCTGCGCAGAGAAGGAATCCCTGGAGCCCTGGATACATGGGCCTCCTCTGCCATGGGAGAGGCGTCTTCCTGATGAGTTCCCCCCTCTACCACAGGAGGAAAACTGGCCACATGTGTCACAAAAAGGCCCTTGGGACTTGCTGAACCACATCTTTCCACTTCTCTGATTCCTGGTATAGGACATTGAGGAGTGGAAAAACGTACGCCTACAGCAGATAGAGTCTTTCTGTCCTTCTCACACCTGGCTAATGTGTCTTTAACTATTAGGCCAAATAAAGAAGAAGCATCAATGGGAGCACTGACGAAGGAAGACATGAAGGGGTCCGCGAAGTTGCACATGCACATCCAGGTGTGACGTCTCATGACAATGCCTGCACCCACTGCTCTAGCCACCCCTTCGGTTTTATATGCAATCAACTGTATGGATGAGTTACAGATGGATTCTAGGGTGGCAAGCTGGGAGGCAACCTTGTTGTGTACTTCAGACACTACTCCTGCAAAGGTTCCTGAGAGTTCTGTGATCAGGTCTCTTTGAAGATGGGTAAAGTGTGCCAAATAATTCAACGACCATATGGCAAAGGTCATAAACCTGCTTCCTTAATATGTCCAATGTCGAGACTCTCGGTTTGGAGGATCAACACTAGGACTCTCCTCTGCAAGTTCCTTCTTCGAGGCCACAGCCACTACCATAGCATCTACTTCCAAACCCTTGGACAAGTGGGGTTGATACTCTAGGGGCGGGGTATTTTGTCAGGTCTCCAGGAAATTGGCTCAACAGTGTCAGGGGCCTTCCAAGCATGCTGTTCGATGAGCTTGACTAACTCATCTGCAGGCAGGGTCACCCAGAATGTAGAGGGTCAGGCACAGAAAGCCTACAAGAATACATATTTCTCTCAGGAACGGTTGGTGGGCTTGCAGTCACCTCTCTGTTTTAAGATCTCTAGTATATCTCCATAGGAGACATCTTCAGGGGGAGACTGTGCAGACCATTCCCCTTTATCGTAATCCATATCTTCAGAGTGAAATTCCTCTGGTGAATCAATGTGCTTCCTCTTGCATGACCTCTTACAGGGTGGCTCAACAGGGGGGAGGTCTCTGAAGAGAGGGTACCCTGCAGTAGGGTATCTTGCTGCTCCCGTACCCATTGCCCCAGTGTAGTAGACTATGACAGCTGCAATCTAGAGGACACACACACACACACACACACACATACATATATATATATATATATATATATATATATATATATATATATATATATATATATATATATATATATATATGACATTCTGGCACCGGGGGTGCCAATTTTGAGCCTGTTGAAGCGAGCGCTCTCTCTATAATCTGAAAGGCCCGCCCAAGGAGGGATGGGAGCCCAGTACCGAAAAGGACAACCTTGGAATTGGGGTCACGCCTTTAGACGTTTTTGGTTCTTGTGAATGAGGAGACACTGGGACCAAGTGTCTCCTCTTCTTTGTGTCTTTTCTAGGAGGTTTTGATGCCTTCACCTCAGACAAAGCCTCCGAAAAATGGGGTTTTAATAAACTCTTTAAGATTAGCTCAGTCTTATAATACGACATATATTACTAAGGTGCGGGAACTAAAACCCTTACAGAGCTCGCACGAAGGTTGGACCTGCAAATGAGGCACTCCTAAACAAAACATGCAGGAAAGATACCCATCGGAGTTGGGCATCTTCCTGACACATTTGGTTTAAGAAAGAGAATAGCAAAAATTAAAAAAAAATAGTGAAAAATATAACACTTAGCTTGAGAGCAGGCCTGATGCATCTTGAAACTCTACGTGGCAAATGAGATCTGGGGGGAGGGGAAGAAAGGCATGATGGGTAACCTTAGCTTGAGAGTTGTTGGCTGGCGCAAGCTTGTCATATCGGCCAAGTCAGTTCCGAGGACCGAATCGAAACCCAACCATCAATAGTGAATGAAGATTAACATCATCAGACATATTGTTACAAAACAAATTTTCTTACTCTCTATTTGTGTTTCATTAGGTGGTTTGGATAGATTCTTTTCAACACAGGGGGGCAGGCCAGGTTGTTGCTCACCTGTAAATAACCTATTCAAAGCTTGCAAAATAACTACATTATCATAGCCTTTCTGTTTAAATATACCACATGTTCTTAATATTGCCCTCTACAAAACTTCATTATCACTACACAATCTACTTATACATAATAATTCACTATAAAGCAATGATTGTAAAAAATGAGGTGGTTGACAATTCCTTCCATCCAGAAAATGATCCGCATTTTCAAACCTTCTATGCACTTTAGTACTAATATTTCATTCTCATGACCCTCTAATTCTACATCCAAGAATGTAACCTTCTACCCTTTTGTATACCATCAAACTCACAAACTCAAAACCAAAACAATTATAGTACAACTCTTGTAAAACAAATATCCACTAACGTTTCACCACCTGTACATAAAAAGATCAAATAATCTGCAAATCTAAAATACAAAATTACATAATTTAAAAAAAAAATCCAATTTATATAAATATTCAACTTCCAACAGTCCCATAACTAAATTTGCATACATGCAGCAAAAGGTGCCCCCATGGCTGTTCCTTTTATTTGCTGATAAATCACGATTAAACTCAAATATATGTGTCACACAAAAATATATTACATCAATAATATAATTAGCCAAATGACTATCCCCTACAAAAAAAAATATTTCAAAGCTTCTTTTCCAAAACAATGTTGCATATTTCTGTAAAGACTTTTTACATCTACCATACCCAATAATTTCCCTTAGTCCATACAAAAGATTTAATTGTCTAAAAAGTCATAAATATCTTTCACAAAAAATTAATTTTACCACAAAATTTAATAAATATGTATGTAAAAATAACACCTATATTATGCAAAAAAAAAGTTGCTCACTGAAACCAAACTTTTATGCATCCTGGGTAAACAACAGAAAGTTGCTAAAGTGCAACCTTCTGCACAAAACTTACTTTCTATGTCTTGTTTAGACAGATAACCCAATCTGTACACAGCCCTTTTCTAACAATCTTAAAAATCAAGCAAAGCTTATTCATAATCTGACATAGTGGACACCCCATAAATATTAACATCATTAAGATGATCAAGGCACATTTTTAAATATTGTGCATAATGTAAAACTACTATTTTGTTACCTTTATCTGATGGCTTAAACACTAGATCTTTCCATGTGCTCATGCCTTGTGCTAACCAACCATTCTGCCTTTGTCAAATTATAATTTACCATATTTATTTACTTTCAAGAAATCATAATATGCAAATTCCAAAGAAAAATCAACCATAGATGGGAAATGATATACCCCTTCTTGCAAAAAGGGGGCATAAACCTGCTTTTACACATTACCTTAGTGGTATCCAACAAACAATATGCATTTATATTTTCAAGATCATCCATAGTGGAATTCCAAAAATAAAAAGAACATGCTAACCATCAGAAACATCCTCCACAATTTCAATATTTTCATTAATTAACAAGCTATCATTGGGTGAAAAAAGGAAAGCAAATGCACCTTTCTAACTAAACAAAATACTTCAGCTTTCAACACATGTAGTCTTGATAACGCCGTAGGTACGTACCTGAGACCACAAGTCAAAACATACAATTCCACATCATTCAAAGCTATACCTGATAAATTTAATACTAAATCATTGTCTGTTTTCAATAATTGTCCATCAAGAAACTACAAAATAATTTTAAAATCAATACTGTTTTTTCCTTTAATCATACTGTTGATATTGTCCATGTCTGATACCTTCTGTTCTGTTCGGCCTCTTTTTCTTCATTTTGCTCATTCCGTCGGTCATTCTGACAACTATCTTTCAAATAAGATGGTTGTTGAGCTGGAGATAATGGGGGATAAGCAGCTTCTTCACTGTTATATTCACCAGAACTCACAGCTGCTTTCAAGGAAGCAAAAGAGAAATGCCAAACTTTCTGTTTCTTTGTCTGCTAAAGGAGCCCCCACCCCATTTGCATCTATTCTTATTGGTGTTAGTTTTCAAGGCAAAACCACTACTATAACCATTAATGTCTCGCTGCAGCATTTCTATTTTCCTCTCAATTATTTCTTCACAAGCATTTTTCAATTTCTCATCTACACCTCCCAAAAGCCGTTTCTAAACAGGAGGCAGTAAGTTGACTAGAGAGAGAAGTACATGCACAGGAAATTTCTTCCCTAAATTTACAGTGCTTTACAGAATCCCTCTCAATGAGGATATCCACCCAGTCAATCACACAACGATGAGTGGCTGCTACCCACCTAAGTTCATACTGTTTATCGTCGTTGTCCGATGGATCAAAAAGCATACAGGGATGCTTATTAAATCTCAATCCATGAGGTGTAATATCCAAGTCTAAATACCGCTGGAGACTGGATACATTATAATACGCTGCATTTTCCTTAAACAATAATTTTTCCAACAAATCTACTGTTCCTTGCACTTCAGGAGACAATTAACCCGAATCCCTGTCCAACAGAAGTAAAAGGGCTGGAAGCCCTCTTATTTCTCACTTTTTCCAACAACCTTTCCCATGGTTTAGATGGATCCCCACTTCTCGAACCACTAGCACAGTCCATAGAGTGATCTCTCGAGTGGGAAATATACTGCTCCATGGTCCTTTTGGGAGCTTGAAAGCCTTTTTCTCTAAAAATACACAGTAGCCGTAAGGAAGGGTCACTGACCATAACCAAATAATCCACAACCACAAAAAGAGGAATATTATACATAACCATGCAGCCAGTAATCCAAAAATTAGTTTTATGAAAAATAGTTCTAGCGCTTCGGCACACAGGCCTTCCAGGAGTCAACAAACATCAATTACACACCTTATTAAACATCATTAACAATTAATATCAATTAAAAAACATCCAATCAAATATCACAATAAAAATTTCCAATAAACTTCCACATTTAGTCCAGCAGGTGTCAATGTTCCATACTTTAAAATAAACACAGACCTTTTACACAACAATTTATTTTTTAAAACCAAACTATTATGAGTCTTAACTTGCCTGAAAGCAGAAACGCTCTGACCCTCCAAAAGCAGTCCCTTTAGGGGTGAAACCACCAAAGCAGACACCTCCTGAAGGGGGTCCAAGCCTCCCGCTCTGGATGGGGAGTAGGAGCCAAGCTGTCGAAAGTTAATGTCTCTGAAAACCTCGGAGTGGACGTCAACCCCCGAAGCTGATCTCGAAGCTCTGACTCCGAAACAACGGGGTCAGGGCTGCGCACATCAAGGAAACAGTCCTAGGTGGCAAAGGAATCTTGACTGGCTCTGACACCATGGTGCCAGAGACCAATGGAACCAAGGGCTCAGACACCGAAGGATGGGTCTGAGAAGGAACTACTGGTCGGAACAGGGACGCCCTTATGGATCCAGATGTGGGCTGAGCAGACAAAACCCCCATCTGGATCTGGGCCTACAGGAATGGCCTCATCAGTCTGCCCACGTCCTTGCAGGAAAGGCTTTGGAAAGACCTGGAAGAAGGGGAGGAGGGGGGTCTTGGAAATCTCCTGGGTGAATGGGAGGGAGACCTCTTAGAGACAGTCCAATCAGCACCAAGCTGGGAGCCAAAACAGAAGCCAGAACTTCCACAGAAGTCACACTAGGCCCCAAGTCACAGAAGATGATCAGAGCAGAGGGCAGGAGATAGAAGCCAATGACCCTGGATCAGGATAGGTTGGCTCTGAGTCTTTCGGAACCTTCTTGGGCAGCTCCAAAGAGGACCTCGTGGGTGAGCATTTCCTGCTCTCCCAGGCCCCCCCCCCAAGACTTGTTGGAGGGGAGTTGAGCCCCCAAAGTGGAAGGAACGCCCAAAGAGAAGGAAGGAGGGAGAAAACCCTTAAGGATAAGTTTGCTCCTCCTCTCCTAGAGTGGAACCCTTCCCACACCTCACAGTGGGCATCCAGGTGTGCAGGCCCAAGGCAGTGCATGCATTCCCTGTGGGCATCAGACAGTGAGATCTTACGCCCACAGCATCTGCATTTCTTGAAACCAAAGGGTTTCTGATCAGCTATAAAGATAGAAAAAGGAGTCGACATATAAAGGAAAGGCTATAAACTATGGTGAGAGAAACCTGTTTAAAGAGAGAAAAAAAGAAGTTATGTACTCACCATAATGTTCCATCTGAGTTTTGCTCTTTTGTCTTGAACCTGTGGGTACTCAGATCCGGCACAGATCCAACTCGGCTGCCTTTCCAGCATCTGATAAAAGCTCCAAGCTCCTCCCCTACCCATAATCCCCCTGTCTCCCTCCTCCCATCAGAATGAGTTTGCTGCCCACCCAAGCATCTCAATGTTATGCAATTCTCATCTCATGACAAGGATCTCCCTAATCAAGCAAAGGAGAAGAGAAGCATGCTCATATGGTGACCATTCCTCATCTAACCAGACCACCACACAGCCTATACAAGGCAGGGGGAAGGAGGGAGGGATGGCTGAAGACAAATGAAGAGCAACAACTCAGACGGAACATTATGGTGAGTACATAACTTCTTTATCTGAAGTTGTCTTAATTTGCTCTTCAACCTGTGGGACAGAGTCCCCAGCTACTAAACACCTGGGAGGCACCCATGGAAGGAAATTCCGGAGCACAGCGGAGCCAAAGGATGCCCTGTCCTTGGATAAAATGTCCAACTTGTAATGCGAGATGAAGGTGTGTATAGAAGCCCAAATAGCCGCAGAACAAATGTCATCCACAGAAACTCTGGACCAGTAGGCAGCTGAAGTAGCCATAGATCTAGTGGAATGCACCTTAACATGACCTGGTGGGGTTAAACCTCTAGCTGAATGTGCCAGGGAAATGCAATGAGCAATGGTGACCTTCGACATTATTTTCCCTAAAAAAGGCTTAGAATAGGAAATAAAAAGTTGGTCAGACTTATAAAATGACTTAGTCCTATCCAACAAGTGGAGTTTGTACTCTTCCTTACTTTGAAAATTTGGAAAGAAAACCAGGAGATTAATCACTTGATCAACATTGACTTCCAAAGCTACTTTAGGAAGAAAGTGTGGATTAGTACGCAATGGCACCCTGTCTTTATGAAATACCAAATAGGGAGGCTTGACCGACAATGCTTGAAGCTCTGAGACCCTTTTGGCAGATGTAATAGCAATCAAGAAAGCCATCTTCCAGGACAATAACTGTAAGTCCATTGTGATGGCAGGTTCAAAGGGGGACGAGACCAAAGCTTGCAGCACTAGCATGAGATCCCAAGGAGGTGTTGAGTCCTTAACCGGTGGCCGAAGCAAGAAGGTGCCTTACAAAAAGGTTTTACAAAGCTTATAAGAAGCTAGAGAAGCCATGTTGTCGCCTACATGAAAGTTAGATATAGCTGGCAGTTGGACCTTGATCGTAGAAGAACTGGCACCTTGCTAAAAAAATACTTGCTAGAAAATCTAAAACTGCCTGAACCAGAGGCAGTGAATGGGTCCCAGTCACGTTCAGTGGCCTAAATAGAAAAACATTTCCACTTACTGGAATAAACCTTCTTAGTAAAAGATTTGTGAGCTGGCACCAAAATTCTTTTGACCGGTGAGGATAACCTGGGAGTCCTGATGATCATGGGAAATGCAGCAGCCAAGCAGTGAGCTTCAAAGTAACCAGGTCTGGATGGGGAATCCCTGAGGGATGACAGATGAGATCCGGAATCAGATCTAACGTCCAGGGTGGACACAAAACCTGAGACCACAGAGAGGGGAACCATACTTGGGGAAGCCAGAATGGGGCAATGAGGATGACAGAGCTCCCAGCCTGTAAGCTTTGTGAAGAAATTTCGGTATGAGGGGCAGAGGAGGATATGTATACAGCAGGATATGTATACAGCAGATCGGAGGGCCAAGCATAAACCAGAGCATCTCTGGGGGCTTCCCCTGGTGCGGGGTTCAGAGCGAAAAACTCACCGTACTTCGTGTTAGGAGGAGAGGCGAAGAGATCGTAGTAAGGCTGTCCCCACCTGAGAAGGATCTGTTTCACTACCGAAGGATTGAGAGACCACTCACATAAGGCATCAGGCTAGACCTGCTGAGCCTATCAGCTAGGATGCTCAACCTCCCCGGAATGTGCATTGCCACCAGAAAACAGCCAGTGGAGATTGCCCACTCCCACACTCTAATGGTCTCTCGACACAGGGGAAAAGACCTGGTTCTCCCCTGCTTGTTGATGTATCAGACCAGAGACATGTTGTCTGTCTGGACAGCAATTGTCCTGGGGGAAGATGGGCATGGAGAGCTTGCAACACTAGGAGCACTGCCCTCATCTCCAGGACGTTGATATGCAATTGCATCTGGTAGGTGGACCATCTACCTTGGACTGTCCTTCCCAACCTATTCCCCCCGCCCTAGCAGGGAGGCATCCGTGGTCACCATGGCCAAAGGGGGAGGCAGAAGAAAGGGATGACCCCGGAGAAGATCCAGGGAACAGAGCCACCACCAGACAGAGTTCATGCACACCCGAGGTACTGAAATAGGGTGAGAAAATGGAAGATCTAGCATGGACGACTGAACCGGAAGGGTCCACTGAAATAACCACATTCATAGTCGAGCCATGTTTAAAAGAGTGATTGTGACCATCATGGACCCAAACACCCATAATACCAATTCTGCCGTCGGCGACTGAGATTGAAGGATACAGTGGACATGTAGTTTTAAGGACTGAATCCTCTCTAAGTTTAGGAAGACCTTGGTTTGAATCATGTCCAACCAGGCTCCGATGAAATTTAGCACTTGAACTGGGGTCAGTAAGGATTTGTTGAGATTGATGGTTATGCCCAACTGATAGGCTATGTGTAGTAGGAAATCCCTCCTTTGGCAGAGGTGATGCCTGGAAGGGGCAAGTAAGAAGCCAGTCATCCAGGAAGGGGAAGACCTGGAATCCCTCTAGTCTCAGGTGAGCCGCTACCACTGCCATCACTTTGGTAAACACCCTGGGGGCTGTGATGAGACCAAAGGGGAGTGCTTTGAACTGATAATGACTGGCTCCCAACTGAAAGCAAAGAAACCTTCGGGAGCACCTGTCCATTTTGATGTGGTAGTACGCATCCTAAAGGTCGACCGAGCACATCCAATAGTTCCCCTGTAGAAAGGGCAGGATAAATTGAAGAGTGACCATCTGGAACTTTGTCTTGGCAACTGACAGATTTAAAATGGAAAGATACAGAATGGATCTTAAGTCTTCCATCTTCTTTGAGGACACCCAGGATGTAAAGGGTCCTGCACCAAACACCTCCAGGAACACCAATTCATCAGAGTTGGGTTTCTGGGCAGACCATCCCCCTAGTTGACAAAGAAACTTCATGATGTCTCGGTGAAGATAGATGAAGGCTGCCAGCCTAGCCAGATAGGCTTTTATACATAATTCTGTCATGTGTAAATATGAAACAATGCAGCAACATTGCCCTCTTCTGTAACGAAAGCTAAGTCAAGCATTTCTTGACTGTCCTTTAAAGTTCAAATTATTTCATGACTGTCTTTGATGTTTACAATTCGGCTACAGCCGGGCTAGATGAAGGCTTCTTGCCTACAGTTTTAAGGCTAAAGTTAATGACCAGAATTTGCATGCATAAATGTCCTTTACTGCTCTGGTTTCTGCTTAGGTGTAAAATAATGTAAATGCAGTTTCTGTTTGTCTGGGAACTCCAGGAAAGTAAAAGAATGATGTAATGTTTATCAGAACTGCAATTTCAATTTAAACAGAGAGAATCAAAAGGCATTAAGCATATTTGTCTTGACTATCCAACTCATCAGCACTCTCTTGCTCAAATGTAAGTTATCTTAGACTTGTGTTTTCTTTTAGAAATAGCTAGGAACTAGAAAGATTAGACTAAGTGTTTTTCTATGATGTCAGAACTGTACTACTGAATTATTTTAAGTATTTCTGTGTGATCTCTAAACTCTTGACTAGCACTGTGTAGTAGGAAGTATTGTCTTGTGGTTTTAATTATTTATTATTAAATATTTTAAAACCTTTTAACTGTGGCTGCTTTTTTGTAGAGATAATTTAAGTTCTTTAGAGTACTTGCATGCCTTTGGTAAAATTGTACAAAGCCACTTCAATAGCTTTAGCCTTGGGCTATACTACCACTTGGATAATAATATTGCACAGTAATAATTGGACACCCTTTTAAGGGCCTTTGAGTAGCTGAAAAGTATTAGTGGGTACTGTCTGCCTGGTACTACCATATAGTCTAGGAGAAAGGGACACAGCTGGAGAAGTACAGTTGTGTACACTTACCATAAATGTAGATGTTCGAGTGTATTCACTGTTGCAGTCATCATATTTGGGTTCTCTGCCCTCAGTCGGCCTGATTATCAAAATCTTGGGTCCTGTGTCGGTTACTGTCTCATCTTCCATGACATCAGGTAGTCATGGGTATAAAGCATGCAGCCGATGCCATTACATCAGTTTTTCTTTCCCAAGATATCAGGTGCCCCCAATGAGAAGCAATTAAATATATATACAAGGTTACACCTCCAACAAAAAGCAAATACACCAAAAAGCTTTAAGCACAGTAAAAAGGAATAGAGGTATAGCCAAAAGAAGTCAAAGGCTGAAGGGAGGGTAACCAGGACTGCAACAGTGAATACACTTGAACATCTACATTTATGGTAAGTGTACACAAATGTACTATGTGCTTCGTGTTTCACTGTTGCAGTCATCACATTTGGGTAGATTCCCAAAGCTAAGGATGGGGGGAGGAAATTAGGTAGCGTTAGGACCAGCTATAAGGCCCTGCAAGACTGCAGTGGTAAAGCCAGCTCTGGATTTAGAGAAAATGACAAATGGTAATGCTCGGTGAAGGTATGCACCAAACTCCAGGTAGCAGCTTCTAGGATGTCCCTGGTAGTGACACCTCTGAGAAAGGCTGTAGAGGTAAATGCAGCCCAGGTTGAATGTGGTCTTATCCCCTGTGCGATAGGTTTTCCATGGTGCTTATAGCAGAAATAAATGCAATGGCCTATCCATTTAGAAATGGTTTGCTTTGAAATGGCCTTCCCTTCTGCCCCTGCAGCAAATGCCACCAGCAGCTGTTCAGATTTCCTGACAGGTTTAGTCCTGTCCAAGTAAAATCAAATTTGTCTGTGCACATCTAAGGAGTGCAGTATATGTCCCCCCTTATTCTGTGGATAAGAAAAGAAGGTTGGCAAATGAATGGACTGAAAAAGAGCCACACTGGATACTACCTTGAACATGAAGGAGGGATTGGTCCTGAGGACAGCCTGTCCGCATGAAAGATGATGAAAGGCTCCACTGCCATAAGGGCCTGTAATTCAGACATCCTTCTTGCTGAAGTGATGGCCAAAAGGAATGCTGTTTTCCAAGAAAGGAATTTCAACTCTGAATTTGCAGCTGGCTCAAAAGGAGGTAGAGTGAGTTTTTCCAATACAAAGTTAAGGTCCCAGGCTGGAGCTGGGGTTCTCCTGGGTGGTCTTAAGTTTTTGGCCCCTCTGAGGAACTGCTTGAGCAGTGGATGAGAAAAGGGGGGTGGTTCTGTGTTGTAATGAGCCGAAATGGCTGAGGCATGAATTTTGAGAGAGGAAAAGGAAAGGTCCTTGTGAAGCATCTCAGTTAACTATTGAATAATATGAGGTAAATTGGGTGCTGCTGTGCCCATCCCCTTAGTTTGGTTCCAGGAACAGAATCTTTTCCATTTTTCAGCATCAAATTTTCTAGTACTAGGCCTCCTTGCCTCCAGAATGACATACAACACTTGTTTACTGAGGGATGGTAACAGAGAAATCAGGTAATTAGCCAAGATGCCAGGTTTAGGGTTTGAAGCTGAGGGTGCAGAATCTGGCCCTACTGCTGGGACAGTAGGGTAGGGGTCTGAGGCAGGTGCTATGGTGCCAGCAGTGACACACTGCGCAAGAGGGGGTACCAGTGTTGGCGTGGCCAGTCATGTGCAATCAGTATCGTCCTTGGTTAGTCCTGTTTGATCTTTAGTAGTACCTTGGAGAGGAGAGGCAGAGGAGGAAAGGCATAAACTGATAGATTTTTTCACGTGAAAGACAGGGCACCCACTTTCCAAGCTTGATTGTGGGGAGTCCTTCTGCAGAATTTGTCCAACTGGTAGTTCTGGGGGGAGGCAAACAGGTCTATCTCTGGGCTCCCCCATTTGTTTATCAACATGTTGAATGTCTTTGGTTCCAATTTCCACTTGTGTGGGTCCATGAGATTTCTGCTTAGTTCATCTGCCAGTGTATTTAGCTTTCCTGGCAGTGGTGTTGTCCGTCTTTACCATTAATTGTCCTGGAAGAATGTGGCCCTTAAAGGCTGTTAATTGTCCTGGAAGAATGTGGTCCTTGAAGGCTGTCAGAGCATTCTGTACAGCTAACATTTATTTTTGATTGATATGCAGGTGCATTTGACTTGGTTCCATTTGCCCTGAATGCACTTCCCTGCCAAGTGAGCCCCCCATGCATAGTCTGATGCTTCTGTTGTTAGGGCTTGGGCGGCAGGGGGTAGAGTGAATGGCAGTCCCTTGTTTTGGTGGCAGGCCTCTGCCCACCAAAGAAACTATCTGTAGGCAAGGTATGACAGGAATCATTGCTTCTAGATCCTGAGAATGTTGACACCATAGGCTTTTTAGATACCATTGTAGTTTACTCATATGCAGTCTTGCATAAAGAATTAGGAGAATGCAGGAGGCCATGAACCCCAAGGCTTGCAGTATTTGTCTTGCAGATAGCACAGTCCTTGTGGCCATTAGTTTGAAGTAGGCTGTCAAATTAACTTGTTTCTCTGGCGTGAGGATAGCCATCTGGGAAGTTGTGTTCAATCTTGCTCCCAAGAATACAATTTGTTGGCAGGGTACAAGATGTGATTTATTTTCGTTTATGGTGTACCCCAGAGAAGTTTGAACTTTTTGTACAAACACCAAATGATTCAATAGTATATCCCAGCTTTCTGCCTGAATTGGACAATCATCCAGATATGGGTATATTAGAATATTTCTTTGCCTGCAAAAAGCAATGACTGGAGCTAGGCACTTTGTGAATACCCTGGGCGCAGTAGATAAGCCAAAGGGCAGTGCAGAGAACTGATAGTGCATGAAGCCTGCTTTGAAGCGTAGGTATCTTCTGCAAGATTCCCTGATTGGGATGTGCAGGTAGGCTTCCATTAAATCCAGTGTTGCCAACCAGGCATGCTTGCTTAGCATAAGAAGCAACTTGTGAAGAGTTAGCATCTTGCATTTTGGGATCACCAAAAAAGTGTTTAGGATAGATAGGTCCAGGATAGGACACCAGGAGTCATCTTTTCTGGGCACCAGGAAAAGTCTTGAGTAGAAACCTTGTCCCCTTTCCTCTTCTGGGACAGTTTGAATAGCCCTTATACTTAAGAGAGAGAGCTTCCTTTTGAGCCTCTGTCCACTGATTTGGGGGTAGATCTGGCCAACCATTTGATGTTGGTAAAATGTGGAAGTGGAATCTGTATCCTTGGGAAACTATATTTAAAACCCGTTTGTCCTGGGTAATGAGCTCCCAGTTTTTTGCCTCCAGAGCAATCTTGTATAAACTCTTCTCAAAGTGTGTGTGTGTGTGTGTGTGTGTGTGTGTGTGTGTGTGTGTGTGTGTGTGTGTGTGTGTCAGCTACTTGGGCAGGGACACGAAGCACTGGTTGGACAGAGAGGGAGCTGGAGGTTTTAGCTTGCCCACTAGGCTGAGATCTGGACCCTACAGTTGCACCAGTAGTGTGTCTTATTGGGGACCTGGAGTGCAAGGGAGTGACCAGCTCCAGACTGACTGTGATCTCTGTGTGCTCTTAAGGGAAATTGCACTTTACTGTATGTATTTGTTATTCTTTCCTCATATACGAGATGCCCTCTCTGGTGTTAGTGGTGAGGACTGAGGCTCTTTGATTGCTGGGCCAGGGCACCGGCGTCACAGTCTCCAAAGGAGACATCCTCTTGGGGGGGGGGGTGACTGGATCCAAAGCTCCTTCTGCTCCAGGGAGAATGGAGCCAAGAAGACTCCAGTTTTGGGGCACTGGCCAAGCTCAAGTGATCAGGGAATGGCTTCCCTTGGCCTGTCCCATTGTCTATGCTTGTCCCTGTCCCCAGACCTTTTGGCAGGAGTTTGAGTTCCAAAGGCCAGGGAGGGGACAGAAGGAGAAGTAGTAGTAGGGGTTTAGGAGGCCTGGAGTCCAGAGGTAGAGGGGAGAAGGCCTTTTACAATTAGCTTGTTCCTCCTGTCCATCAATGCTCGGGGGTTGAAGACAGCGCAGATAGAACAGGAGGACTCGAGGTGAGAAACCCCTAGACATACTACGCACAGAGTGTGACCATCAGCTGGGTAGAGCTTATGGCCACATTCCGTGCACTTTCCGGAGCTTGGTTTGGGATTCTCTGACATAGTTGCAGCAAGGCGGCCCAGCTAGAAAAAGAAGTTATGTACCTACCATAACGTTCCATGTTAGTTGTCTTCATCTCGCCTTCCTTCTTGCTGTTTGGGTACGGAGCCAATCCTCGGCACCGACTCAGCCATCTTCTATAGCTCGATAGCTGTTTACTGGCTCGAGGCTACCTCTTATCCCAGAATGCCCAGCGTCACCTACCTAAATCTCGTTTGTGATAGGGCACACTAGACATAAGTAGAATAACCAGTTACTAAAACTGGTTGTTCAATACACCTAAACAAGGAAAGAGTTATAAATTACCTGGCATGTGAAGTAATAAAAGATGCTCAGCCAGTGAAAACAAAAGGGAACTCCTCATAATCCTCTAGGAAGGGGGAATGAGGGAGGGACGCAAGAAGGAAGGCGAGATGAAGACAACTAACATGGAATGTTATGGTAGGTACATAACTTCATGTTACGTTGTCCATCTCGCCTTCGTTCTTGCTGTTTGGGACAGCGTCCCTAGCACCTAAAATCCCGGGTGGCTCATTGGAACAAACTCTTCAGAACAGTAGAACCAAAGGAAGCTCTGCTCCGGGAGACCATATCTACCTTGTAATGAGAGATAAAAGTGTGGGGGTTTGCCCAAGTGGCAGCTGCACAGACTGAGTCTATGGGCAACCTAGACTGAAAAGCTACAGAGGTGGCTAATGCTCTAGTGGAATGACCTTTTGGTTTAGCTGGTAGCTCTTTATTTCATAACTGATAAATAAAGGTAATAGTATCAGATAACCATCTGGATAGGGTCACTTTAGAAACTGGAAGGCCTTGTTTGTTGAAAGCATAAGAAAGAAATAACTGGTTTGACTTTCTTAGTTCCTTAGTTCTATGGAGGTAAAAATGCAATTGTCTGTGTACATCCAATTGGTGGAGCTTGTATTCTGCCTTGTTGCTGTGATTAGGAAAGAAAACTGGGAGATCTATGGATTGATTTAAATTGTTCTCTGAGCAGACTTTAGGAATAAAGGATGGATTGGTCCTCAGAGAAACTCTGTCCTTGTGAAACACCAGGTAAGGAGGACGAACACATAGTGCTTTAAGTTCTGAGACATGTCTAGCTGAAGTAATAGCAACCAGAAAAAGTGTCTTCCAAGAAAGAAATTTTAAAGAGCATGATGCTGCCCGTTTCAAAGGGAGGCAAAATTAGGGAGGCTAAAACTAAAGTGAGATCCCAAGGAGGGGGAGGATCTCTAACCGGGGGTCTAAGAAGAGATGTTCCTTTCATAAAGGCTTTGCAGAGCTTATGAGACATTATGCTAGAATTAAACATACCGATATGAAAATTAGAAATGGCAGCTAGTTGTACTCTAATGGTAGCGGAAGCTGCAACAGACTGAAAAAGCTGTACTAGAAATTCAAAAATTTCATGGACTGGGGCTGAGAAAGGATCCAAATTTCTAAATCCAAATTTCTAGATTCTGGCCATTAAGAAAACAGTTTCCATTTACTAGCATACATTTTCCTCGTAGTAGACTTATGTGAGGAAAAGTACAGTTTTGTACCTACCATAAATGTAGATGTCCGATAGACATGCAACTGCAGTCATAACATATGGGTTGTCCTGCCTCAGGCAGCCCTCTGGAGTACATAAGCATCAGATTTTCTTCAGTGTTTCTTGCCCCAGATGCCAGGTGCCCTCCAAGGAAGGCTGTAATCAAATTGGAAGACAAAAACAGGATTCCAGACAAATAAATGAGCAATAAAACAAATACACCATAACAGATATCCCCAGCTAAGAGAAACAGGGATAGGAGTGGACCCTAGGCATAGAGGGTATGGAGGGAATGTCTATCGGACATCTACATTTATGGTAGGTACAAAACTGTACTATGTCCTTCAAGAATGCAACTGCAGTCATAACATATGGGTAGAATACCATAGCTTAGCTGGGGGAGGAGGAATGCTCTAGGAAAAAGATGGTGTGGCAATCAAACCCTGCAGGACTGCAAAGCCTGCTCTGGATCTGGAGTATAGAGGGAGATTGTAGTGTTTGGAGAATGTATGCATGGAGCTCCATGTAGCAGCTTCTAGAATGTCCTTAGTAGGCACAACTCTTAAGAATGCTGTAGAGGTGGCTGTAGCTCTGGTGGAATGTGGTCTGACATTGGCTGGAACAGTCTTTCCATGAAAGGAATAACAGAATCTGATGCAATGTCCAATCCATTTTGAAATAGTCTGTTTTGACATTGCTTTTCCTTGGACTGCAGGGGCGTAAGCTACAAAAAGTTGTTCAGACTTCCTACTGGCCTTGGCTCTGTCCAGGTAGTATCGAAGTTGTCTGTGAATGTCCAAGGTATGTAACAGTCTTTCCCCCTTATTCTCAGGATTGGGGAAGAAAGCAGGCAGATGAATAGCTTGATTTAAAGAGACCCTAGATACCACCTTTGGCATGAAAGTAGGGTTGGTCCTTAATGAAACCCTGTCTCTGTGAAAAATTATGAACGGTGGTATTGCCATTAGGGCCTGTAGTTCCGAAACCCTTCTTGCTGAGGTAATTGCCAACAGGAAAGCTGTCTTCCATGAGAGAAATTGCAAGTCAACTGAAGCTGCTGGCTCAAATGGAGGTAGAGTCAGTTTTTCTAGGACAAAATTGAGGTCCCATAATGTTCTTGATTCCCCTGAGGAATTGCCTTAGCAAAGGGTGTGAAAAGACAGGAGGATCAGTGTTATATCTAGCTGAAATAGCTGATGCATGTATCTTTATGGAAGAATATGAGAGGCATATCTGCCAAATATTCCAAGATGAGTGGGATGTTCAACAATGATGCATCATGTCCCTTGCTGGTATTCCAATTGCTGAATCTCTTCCATTTTGCTAAGTAAACCTTTCTGGTGGATGGTCTTCGAGCCTCTGTTAGTATCCGCTGAACTTCCTTGGAGAGAGATAGGTTGAGGTTATTTATGGGATCTCCCAGGCTGTTAGCTGCATTGTCTGAAGGTTTGGATGCACTGTTTTGAAATTGTGTAGAGTCAAAAGTAGAAGCCATTGTGGGAGGGCCCACCTCCTGGTGTGACATATGTATATGCCCGTAGTAGTGGGTACCAGTGTTGTCTTGGCCAGTCGAGCTATTATGATTCCCTTGGGTCTCTGCTTTGATCTTTAGTAATACTGAGGTCATCAGTGGCAGAGGTGGGAATGCATAGATTGTTAGGAAGTTCCAGTTGAATGAGAGAGCATCTATTTTCCAAGCTGTTGGATGGTATGTCCTTGTGCAGAATTTTTGTAGATGATGGTTGAGGTGAGAGGCAAATAGGTCTACTTCTGGCCTGCCCCATGTGTGAGTTGTGTGAAGATCTTCGGATGTAACCTCCACCCGTGTGGATCTGTGAAATTCCTGCTTAGGCTGTCCGCCAACACATTGTCTTTGCCTGGAACAAACTGGGATTGTAACTGGATGTTTAGGCTCAGTGATTTTTCCCAAAGATGCATTGTCAGTCTGCAAAGGGGTAAGAGTGGGTGCCCCTTGCTTGTTTATATACCACATCACAGTGGTGTTGTCTGTCCATATCAGTAAATGGCCTTGCTGAAGTTGGTGTTGAAAGGCCTCGATGGCATGCATTACTGCCAGCATTTCCTTGTGGTTTATATGCAGATGTGTTTCCTTTGGAGACCATTGTCCTTGTATACACCTGCCTTCCATGCATCCAAGGTCTGAGGCGTCTGTGGTCATGGTCTGTGTTATCTGTGTTTTTTTGAATGACATACCTGTGTTTGCCTGGCTCACCGAGGCCCACCATAGGAATTCCTTTTGTAGGCATGGAATGAGCGGAATGGTTGTCTCCAAGTTGTTGCTGTGCTGAGACCAAATGCTTTTTAGGTACCATTGAAGCTTTCTCATGTGTAGTCTTGCTAATGGAACCAGGAGAATGCAGGATGCCATGTAACCCAGGGCCTGTAGGAATCTCCTTGCAGTCATCTGGGTGAGTTTTGCTAAACCTTTGAAATAATGAGTTAACTTCTCTTGCTTGTCTTCTGTCAGGTAAGCCATTTGAGAGGCTGTGTATAATTTGGCTCCTAAGAAGATTATTTGCTGGGATGGCTGCAGTCTTGACTTTTGGAAGTTGACTGTGTATCCCAGAGCTTGAAGTAATCGTATGACATAGTCCAAGTTTTTTGTCAACATCAATTTGTCATCCGCTTGTATGAGGCAGTCGTCCAGGTACGAGTAAATTTGTATCCCCTGGAGCCTGCAATGAGCAATTACTGAAGCCAGGCATTTTGTGAATACTCTGGGCACAGTAGATAAGCCAAATGGCAATGCTGAGAATTGATAATGCTCTGGCCCTGCAAGAAATCTGAGGTATCTTCTGCAGCTGTGTCTGATAGGGACATGCAGGTATGCCTCCTTGAGGTCCAGAGTAATCAGCCAAGACCCCTTGCCTAGCATGGGAAGGAGTTGCTGTAGAGTCAGCATTTTGAACTTTGGTACTATGAGAAAGGTGTTTAATGCGGACAAATCCAGTATTGGTCTCCATTGAGATTCTTTTCTTGGAACAAGGAACAGTCTTGAGTAAAACCCCTGGCCTTGTTCTTGTTGTGGAACTCTTTCTATTGCTTTCATCCGAGTCAGCAGAGAGATTTGCTTGATAGCCTCTGCCCTCTGGTTTTGTGGTAGGTTTGGCATGCCTTGTTTTCTTGGCAAGGTATGAAAATGGAACCTGTAGCCTCGGTCTATAATGTATAAAATCCATTTGTCCTTTGTCAGTCTGTGCCAATTTTCTGCAAACAGAGATAATTTCCTGCCCAAGGGAGCTTCTGTTTGTTCCCTGGTAGGCGGAAGTAGAGGAAAGTCATTGAGATTGTGGCTGTGGGGCAGGTGAAACCCCTCTTCTTTGGTTTCCTGGCTGTCATTGTCGCCCCTGTAAGGACCTCTGTATTGGCCTCTTCCTTTGAAACTTTTCTGGATTAGGAAAGGACCAGTTTTTTGAAGGCCAATTCCTACTGAATCTGGGGGGTTGAACCTGGAGGAAATCTTTCACCGTCTGAACTGATTTTGCTTTTTCCTCGATGGTCTTTAACACATCCTTAGCATTAGCACCAAAAAGCTTGTTCTTTTCCAAAGGTGCATCCAGAAGTTTTGCCTTTACATGATTTGGTAGAGGTTGATCTTTTAACCATGCATGCCTACGAATAGCTGCCCTACATGAAGCTTCCAGTGCATCATATCCACACTGCAGGAAGTGATTGCTTACTTGCTGAGTATTATGTACAGCTTCCTGCAAAGCCTTCCTGTCTAAAGGATCAGGAGTGGCCAATGTTTTTTGTAAATCTTCTAACAGGAAATCCTGATATTGTAACATAGGAAAAAGGCAATTCAAAGCTCTCATAGATAAGGTAGTGGATGTGTAAACCTTTTTGCCCCATCTCTCTAATGACCTAGCTTCCCTGTTGGAGGGCAATGGATTTTTAGAGGTGGAAGCTAAAACTCCTTTAGGCCCCTGTGAAATAGTTTCCAAATCAGCAGTATGGGCCCTGAATAAATGGGAATGTGTTTCTGGGACCCTGTAATACCTGTCTGGCTTGGCTGGAGCAGGAGGAAGAGAGTCAGGGGTAACACTAGAGTCAGAATATAAATCATCCAAAACATCAAGTACAGGAGGAATAGCTAAGGGCCTGTGCTGGGACTTCTTAAGGAAAGTCAGGCGTTTTCTGGAATCAGAATATTCCTGGCCTTGCCACTTGAAATGTTCCCTCATGGTATGCAGAACTTCCCCAAAAGAAATATCCTCAGGAGGGGAGGGGATGGAATCCTCTGCATCCGAGTCCTCATAGGTCTGGAAGAGCTCTTCCTGGCTATCAGAGTGGACAGAGCCCTCAGAATCTTCATCTGACGGAATAGGGTCAGAGGGTTCAACCCGGGGCCTTTTATCAGAAGGAGGCTGGGATCCTCTCTCAGGATGGGCCTGTGAACCTCTAATCATAGAAATTAAATCAGCAGCCATAGACATAATTTGTGTCTCTGGAGTAGGCTGAGGTAAGGTTTTAGTAGTAAGATGTTTTGTTTTGCTGGCTGCCTTAGCCCTAGTGTAGGCCTTAATAGACATGGCCATAGGAGGCCTGGCAGCTCCATGTGCAGGAGTGACCTTGTTTACAGCAATGGTCTCGGGCATTTCCTCGGTTTTGGTATCCGGAGGAAAATCAATAACTGGCGTCGGAGTGATATCCGGAATCGAACCAGAGCACGGTTTTGAGTCGGTGGTAGATGCGGGCCGAGGATGTCGGTCCCGGTCTTGGGAGTTTAAGTTCGGCGGCATTGTGTAAGCAAATTTTCGCTGAAAGTCTTCAGCGCCTGAGAGTGCGCTTGTTGAAGCGAGCACAGGCTACACAGGCCGAGATGTCGTGGTCTGGGCCAAGGCAAGGAAGACAGTAAGAGTGGAAATCCTTATGAGGTATTTGTTTACCACAAGAAAGACAATTGTTAACTTTTTCAGTAATTTCTGACATCGGCTGAGGCCAGAAAAGGTTTTGATGACTTCGGAATCGAAGAATACAGGAGCTGACCGACCAGCACTTGCGAACTGCTTCTGCTTCGGGCACCGTGCGGCAAGAAAGACTGAAGAAAATGGCGTCGGCTGATGCTTATGTACTCCAGAGAAATGCGACATCGACCCAGACTTTGGAATCCGGCTGACAAAGGGCTGCCTGAGGCAAGACAACCCATATGTTATGACTGCAGTTGCATTCTTGAAGGACATCAATAATATCACGGACTGCTGGGGAGATATTGGGAAGTCTGGCTAAGCTTGGAAGTGGAGTAACCAAGCTGTGAGCTGGAGAGTTTGAATGGATTGGTGCAACCCACCTGATTGGTGAATCAGAACATCTGGAACCGGGTCCAGAATCCACGGTTGATCCAGAAGGTGGAGGAACAGGAACCATATTTGTCGAGGCCAATATGGGGCAATGAGGATAATTTTGCAACCCAATGATTTTGCTTTCTGTATGAGTCTTGGAATTAGGGGAAAAGGGGTAAAAGCGTAAAGGAGTCCCTGAGGCCAATCGTGGACTAGAGCATCTCTGGGTATATGACCTGGAAGAGGAAGTAGGGAGAAGTAGCTACTGCATTTGTTGTGGAGAGGAGTGGCAAATAGGTTGCAGCAAGGCTGTCCCCATTTTCAGAAGATAAGATCCGCAACTTCCTGATTCAGAGACACTCATGAGGCATGAGGATAGCTCTGCTGAGCCTGTCCACTATAACGTTGGATTTCCCATGGATGTGCGTTGCTATCAGAAAACGTTGGGAGGAAATCGCCCATTGCCACAGTCTAAGTGCTTCTCAACACAAGGGGTAAGACCTGGTCCTGTCCTGTTTGTTGATGAACCACATCACTGACATGTTGTCCGTTTGGATTGCAATGGTCCCGGAAGGAAGACAGTCTTGAAGGGCTTGCAACCCTAGGAGAACCGCTCTCATTTCTAGGACACTGATATGGTACTCGTGAGGTTGCCAAGTGCCTTGGACTGTCCTACCTAGATAATGCCCCCCCCCCACCCTATCAGGGAGGCATCCATGGTCACTGTTGTTACCGGAGGGGATTGTATGAAAGGTCTGCCCTGAATTACTATTGGGGAGACCATCCAGCAAGAAAGGTGCCTTTTGCATGTTTCTGTGATCAGGATCATGTGAGACATGGGTAGTTCCTGGAAAGACCACTGTGTGAAAAGAAGCCACTGAAGGAGTCTCATGTGGAAACACGGTAATGGGACAAGAATGGCAGCTGCCATGGAGCCTAGAGCTTGGAGGACATGTCTGACTTGAACCCTTTTTCTCTGCATTAGAATTAACACGTGTTGACAAATAGTGGAAACTCTTTCATGTGGTAACCTTGCAAACATTTCTTTTGTGTTTAATTCTGCTCCTATGTATGTGATAGACTGACAGGGCAACAAGGCAGATTTTTCAAAATTTACTGTAATGCCTAGTTGAGTGCATGATGTGATTGTATAATCCCATGCCTCTAAGAGTTAATGCCTGGTGGTAGCAGTCAGGAGCCAGTCGTCTAGATAGGGAAACACCTGGATTCCTTGACGCTTCAGGTGAGCAGTGACTACTGCCATACACTTAGTGAACACCCTGGGGGCTGAGGTGAGACCAAAGAGCTCTGAACTGGTAATGACTGGCCCCAACCCGGAAGCGAAGAAATCTCCTGGAGCGTCTGTCCATCTTGATATGGTAGTATGCATCCTGAAGATCTGTCGAGCACATCCAATTGTCCTGACCCAGAAAAGGGAAAATGGACTGCAGTGTCACCATCAGGAACTTTTCTTTTTGTACAGATTTGTTCAATCTGCTGAGATCCAGTATTGGTCTCCAGTCCCCTGTCTTTTTTGGTACTAAAAAGAATCTTGAGTAAGTTCCGGATCCTAGTTGGCCTGTGGGGACTTCTTGAATGGCTCTTTTTTTCTAGCACTCTTGAAACTTCTGTGACTGCTTGATCCCTTAGATTGGGTGGGACATCTGGGATGGACTTTTTCGATTCTATGGGGGATTGATGGAAGGGAATTTTGTAACCTCCGGATATGATGGAGTTGTCTCTTGTTATATTTTGCCAGGCTTTTGGGTACATCAAAAGTCTTCCCCCGACTGCCTCCAGAGGAGAGCAGCCGGGAAACCCTTCAGGGATGCTGGAAGGGTTTGCAGAGAAAGTTTCTCTGTCACCCTGCTTTTGCGGTCCCCCTCTGCCACTGTTACTGCTGTTTCCCTCTCTGCCCCTCGGGGAAAAATCACCACATGTGTCAGGCAAGGGTCCCTGGGATTTTTGGAACCACATCCTTCCGCTCTTCTGACCCTTGGGATAAGGTCTGTAAGGAGTGGAAAAACGGACTCCCACTGCAGAGACAGTCTTGCCTTCCTGCTCACACCTGGTCAATGTGTCTTTCACCTAAGGTCCAAAGAGAAAGGAGCCATCAAAGGGAGTACTGGTGAAGGACGCTCGAAAGGGTTCCTCAAACTGACACAGCCGCATCCAAGCATGTCTCCTGACAGCCACACCTGTCCCTGCGGCTCTGCTCACTCCGTCGGCTGCATAGGAAATCAGCCTCATGGAGGAGTTAACTATGGAATTAAGAGTCGCAAGCTGAGAATCTACTTTGGCTGGTGCTCCCGCAGCTGTAGGATCTTGCAGGGTATCTCCAAGCTCTTTCAGGAGATCCCTTTGAAGACGTGTAAAATGGCATAGATAATTCAGGGACCTCATTGAAAAGGTCGCTGAAGCAAACATTCGCTTTCCATAGCTGTCCATTGTCTGAGACTCTTTGTTCAGAGGATGAACAGATGAAGAAGTCTCTGCTAACTCTTTCTTGGTGGCTGCTGCTACCACCATGGCATCAACGGGCACACCTTTGGACAGGAATTGCTTGTCCTGGGGGGCTGTAATAAATTTGTTTGGTCTCCTCGGATTAGGTTCCACAGAATCTGGAGCTGACCAAGCCTTTCGAGCCACTACAGACATGACTTGATCGAAAGGAGGCCATACCCAGGAGGTGGAAGGTCGGGAACCAAATGCGTCCAGGTATACAGATTCATCATCGGTAGGGGCTAGGGAAGTCCAGTCCCTCCTCTGTCAAAGCATTTCAAGGATGTCCGAAAGGAAACATCTTCAGAGGGAGACCTTGGGGACCCTTCCGATTCATCCATGTCTGTATCTGAAATGACAGACTCAGGGTAGTTTTATGTGCTTCCTCTTGCACTTCTTCTTCGAGGGAGGCTCCTCCGAGAGATCAGGGGAGGCTTCGGAAGAAGAGGGATCACGCAATGGGGTGTCTTGGGGCATAGGTTCCCTACGCTTGGGGTCTGGAGGAGGGGTAGAGGTTGGCACAGACACCACGGGGGGAGGAGCCAATGGAGCTGGCAGTAGAGCTGTCTCGGGGGACAGCACACTCCGCATGACCTCAAAAGCATCCCGACCTCTAGGTAGAGAAAGCTCAGACTCCGAAGAAACAGGAGTCTTTCTCCACGTCGAGGGTGACGGCTCCGAGGCCGATGTTGGAGCCGAGCTCACCTGTGCCGAAGCTCGGAGGGGGAGAATGGGGTTGGACAAGGGTCCAATGCCACTCCCCCCCTCAGAGCCAACGAGAGAGCCTCGGTGCCCAGATCCCTCGATAGAAGGTACAATCAAGGTAATCGGAGCCGACGTCGGAACCGAAGGAGAGATGATGATCGGCGCCGACGGTTCTACTACCTGCGGATCCATGGTCTCCGGCTCAGAGCTAAATGCAGTCGGAGGAGGAATAGAAATAGAGGTGGTTGGAGCCGATACCTGTTGAGGTGGGCTAGACATAATTTTTGCCAGTGCCTGTGACTTAAGCAACCTACTTACTACTCTCTCCACATCATGATCCGATAATCTAGAGGATCGAGAGGAGTGGGGAGAATGATGGCTACGTTCACTCTGTAAGAAAGGTGACTGAGGTGCAGAGTGTATGGACTCCAAGGATAGAGTCCGCAGTCTCTTATGGCTCTGAGATGGCTCCGAAATAGCAGATGGAGCCAACGGAGGAGCTGTCTTGTCGGTGCCAGCCGGTACCGACATACTTGGTTGATCAAGTAAAGGAGTCGGCTCCGAAGGTGGAGCCGACGGCTTGACAGACTTAGGGGATGTCGCTGGCTGTGTACCTTTAGCCGGAGAATCCTGAGGCTTCAATAATCCCCAAAGGATTAAATTGTTTTTGCGCTCCTGCAGGACCCTTGGGCTAAAAGCATGACATATAGAACAGGAGTCCTGCAGGTGAACAGCGCCCAAACAATATACACAACTAGTGTGCCCATCTGTCAGAGACATTTTCTGACAGCATGAGTCACGCTTTTTGAAGCCATATACCTTGGTATCTTTAGACATTATAGTAACAACAAACACAAGAACAATAATGAAAAGCTATACTACAAAAAACAAGAAACAGACTTTTTTTTTTTTTTTACAGTTAAGGAATAGAAGGAAAGCCTCTAATTTAAATGGCTATCCTGGGGGGGGGGGGACTCTCTAATTTAAATGAGTTCAAGGGAACAGAAGGCCTGAGAGTTGCAGAGCGATGGCCAACAAAGCTAAAATACACAAGAACGCAATAAGGGATAAATGAATATTATCTAGACAAAAAATAGACAAATACTTGACAAACTTTCAAGAATAAACAACAATATATAATAGAAAAAAGATTATACTAAGCCTGAGCCAGTAAGGAAGCATCCTCACAGCTGAAGCGGCAAACAAGATCTGGGTAGCTGACACTGGGCATTCTGGAATACGGGGTAGTCTCGAGCCAGTAAACAGCTCTCGAGCTATAGAAGATGGCCCAGTCAGAGCTGAGGATCGGCTCCAAACCCAAACAGCTAGAACGAAGGCAAGATGGACAACTTAACATCAACCCTTACACGTACACACACCTGCTTCCAGACAGAAGGAAGATGAAGAAGAAGGGTTTTTTTTTTTTCTACTGATGAACAGGGCAAGGGTAGGGAAGGTAGAAAAAGGACAGAAATTATCCGAAGGAAGCTCAGAGCAGTAGATCACGATGTTTATGCTAGCGAGGCAAATGAGATTTGAAGGGAGGCGGGAGACTGGGATTACGGGTAGGGGAAGAGCTTGGTGCTCGGATTATATGCTGGAAAGGCGGCCGAGTCAGATCCGTGCTGGAAATGAATACCCACAGGTTGAAGAGCAAATGAAGACAACTACTTCAGATCAAAAGTATCCAAAGGCAAAAGAAAAATACTTACCAGTAAGGAAGATAGAGTAGGAAGGCAAAGTAAGAAGAGACAGTACACAAATTATTAGACAAACACTCACAAAGTTGAAGAAACTCATGGAGGAGCTAAGAGCCCAGGAACCTCACTGCTGAACCAACGCAAGGCAAACAAGATCTGAGGTAGTATGCTGGAGTGGGGCATTATGGGTAGAAGGCAGGAGCTCAACTCTGGAATATCAAGCTTGGAGAGTGGCGCATCAGTTCCGAGGGTCAGAACAGAGACCCACAGGTTAATGAAAATGACATCATCAGGTCAAAGGTTTCAGATGGCCTCTTCATAAAACAAAAAACATGTACTGATTGCACCTAGATCCAGAAAAAAAAAAGACCAATATTCCACAGCGTTATCCATGTTTATTTTTTTTTTTTGCTTTTGACTTTCAGTAAACAAGTCCACAAAATCAAAAAATCTTACATACTCAACCTGAGACTCCACATGTTATGATTAACCGTTACTGTGACCCTCCTGGGAAAGGATATGAGGAAAAAGATGTACAGAGGAACAAGAAGGCAATGAGGTCTGGGTGACAGCTGTAAAGGGAGGGTTTCAAGAAAGACAAGGTATTACTACTTCCGAGATATGGTAAAGTAAGGCCTACACTGTTTTGCCTGATGTAAAGGTTCAATAGAAGTTGTAAAAGGGATTAAATTGTGCAGGAGTAGGGAATGGACGGCTACACAGGACCCAGATGTGAAAGTCTAACAAACACAGACAAATCTTTTGTCACCAACACTGGAAATGGTATGAATGATGCCCACTGTTGTGCTTTCAGTTATATATACATAATACATTTCTTGCTGTGCAATAAAAAAAACAATGTATGCTTAAAAAATAACCACATTCAGTCTACAGCCTCCTTGTATGCACACTAAGATTGTTTCACTGCATGCTGTACACCATTTTATTACTTAAACAAAAAATGTCATGAGCAAATAAACTGGATTTTTTTACCTAATATATTTCACCCCTTTTCCTATAAACAGTCTCCCCCAATGAAATAAGGTGTTCAGGAAGTTGCCATGCCAGTTATACCTACCCATGTAAATCTGGAGGAACACACTTGGATGGCAAGTCTCACATAACTCATTATTACAGACTGGAAGAGTTATATATACATTACACCCCATCAAACCTACCTCAGTGGAAGACGTGTTTATGTCACTGCTGGACTGTGCTCACAATTGTACATTTAGAGACAACACTGGCTCTGCTGTCACTGTTACTTTCTTTTCTACAGGCTACTGTGATGCCCTTTTGCTTCCACTAAGGATCTTTCAAGTAACCAACCCCCAAACATAGCAGAAGACAGAAGATGAGAAGACAGGACAGAACAAGACAGGAAAACAGGATTCTGTTTTTCTCAATCTTCCATCTCTGCATAAGCTCGGCATACACAAATCCTGGATACTTGTATAACAGACAAGATCCTTCTTTTGAGTATTATGTTCAGTTTTAACAATTAAAATGTCTAGCAATTTAGTGCAGAGCACTGAGGATACAAGATGCTACATAAGCTTCATCCTACAGTCTATTGTTTGATTCCACCAGTCTCCATTTGCCTGCCGTATTTCAGAGCAAGACACTTTACCTATGTCACCCATGAAAAGAGGCTTCTGCTGACATGGCTTATCCAGTTACTAAATTAATACAATTTAAAAAAGAAGAACGAAAAAAGAAAGGTAATACTGCTCAACACTTTATAACTCTCATCTTTGTTAGAAAATGAACATGAATACTCAAGCTTATTTAAATGGTAAAATACTGCCAAAATCTCAGGACAGTTTAAAGAGTCTAAATCGACATGGTAGAAATATAGTACAAATAGTTTCTCAACAGGGACTTTTTAGAACCAAAAGTGGGTATTCAAATGTCCTAGAATCTGTAGATTCACAACCAACTAAACTTGTCACATGTACAGGACAAACATTTATTGTCCTGTGATAAAAGACAGTAGGCTTTTTTAATGAACAGTGACCGAAAAATTAAAATTACTGAATGATTTCTTCTCTTCCAGAAATTAAGCTTGCCATCTTGACAACACTCCATCCTTATCGCTAGCATAGTAAACAAATGATTCACTAACTAGTGATTTCAGAAAAACAATGCAGGCTAAAAAGATTGCACAACTTAACTATAATCTAGGTGACTGTCCAGAAGCAATAAAGACTTTGGCAGTTTCATAAGAAAAGAAGGGCAGGCTTGACCTACTGAGCTCTACTGCCCAGAATGAGGCAGGAAGAGAACACAAAATGTGAAACACATGGAAAATGAATTACTTTTTTTAATAGAAATACCTCAAACATATGCCACTGTCCACACTCAGCAAGATAAAACCAGTTGTACTGCACTTCAGAAGTGTCCATCGGTTCAGGTGTGCATTCTTCCATCTCTGGCTTATTCTCCAAGACTTGCATGTCTTGGAGCACATTCTGCAATACACAACACCCATCAGTATGGCGACAATTTCATCAATGACAAACAAAGTAAACTGCAGAAACAAAAATGATGAATTTAATAAAATATTTCACTATTTTAACAACTAACTTAATAGGGATCATTTTAAGAGAAAGGAGTAAACAGCTTACTGTAGTGTGTGTGTGTGTGACAGATGCTCAAATAATCATGAAAGCATTAATGCAATGAGGGACATTTCCACACACTTCTTTTCTTGTCCTTCATTACTGATTATACAGTACTCATTTCCATTGGTATATGAAAAATAGGTTGAAAACAGCTGTATTTGATGGTAATTTCCTTGAAAACAAGTTTTTATTTATACATGTTGGTGAGTGAAACACCACACAGATGAAGTCAGTTGAGGAAATGAAAGAGGTTATTTTAAAGAACTAAAAACTGGAGAAAAAGGTATTTTTACAACCCACTCTGTGACTTATTACTTTGAGAAAGTACAGCTGGCTAATATAGCTCCTGCACTTGACTTAGAAGCAGATGACCTTCAATGGCTGAAAAAAGGGAAAACCCCCTTCCCCAAACATGAAGTAACATTAGAGCTGATCATAAATTTAAGGATGCGCAGGCATGACATGGATGGTGAGGTTGCCAACTTCCACATTTTTGATAAATTTTTTTGCAGTGGTCACAGGTTTTCTTCCACACCCCAGAAACAAATGGGTATGTAAAGCTGATGTGTTCAAAACTGATCTTAGTAGTTAGCATGTGTGTGTGTCTTGCTAAGGATTGGTGATTCAACCAGGGCTATTTCCACTCATTATACACATACTGCTTTCTGGTGTTGGCTTTCCATAGCTTGGGGAAAGGCAGGAGATAAAACAGGTACAAACAACGAATTAACAAATGACTAAGCAAATGAGTGTTGCATAAACTTGTTGCCTTCTGATGCATGATAACCACAATGTGGAAAAGCACTCCAGAAACGTACCAATAAAAGATAAAAAAAAAAGAGTGCTTGAGATGTAACTAGAGCCAGATGAGTTAATCCAAGTAGTTTAATTCAAATTTACACAAAATACTAAAAAATAGCTGATGTAAGCATACACAAACAGCCATTGTAAGCATAAATGCCTTTACACTTTAAACTTGCGTTTTTGTCTCCATAGAAAGACTTCATCAGATGACCAGTGTAAAATCAGTCGTTTATAATCAGGTTAACTGAATGTTGGACCAATGAATTTATGTAAAAAAACATTTAAAAGGACCAATGACATTTGGGGTTAGAACAACATTATAATACATAAAAATTCATTAAGTATTATTGCACCTTCTCTTAAAATAATAAATATTCATACATAAATTAAACTAAAGCTAGAAATAAATACTATGTTACACATATGTAAGTTTTCGAAAATAAATTAATTAAAAATGTGTTTAAAAATATCACTAATCCTTTTGTATTATACCTATGTAATGCAAGGGAATACTGTCATTTCCTGACAAAAAAAAATGTTATTACATCTCATTCCATTCATAGTTTAGCAGATCTTAATTTTAACAGTGGCAATATAGAGAAATAATCATTCAGCCCAGGGAAATTTCCTGCTTCAAGGGTCACTTGCCACCACAGTTCCCTGAATTCTATCCTCTCTTCCCATGGGCCTCCCTGAATTCTATCCTCTCTTCCCATGGGCCTCCCCCCTAATATCATTTTTAATTTGTTCTAACATGAAGAAGGAAAATTCAGGTTTTTTACATGCCTTCGTGTGCTTAAACAAAGCACTAGTTTCTTTGCCTACTGCCATGTCATAAGTATGTTCGTAGATCCTTCTTTTTAACATTCTTTCGGTTTTCCCGACATAGAAGGATCTACAACCTAGGCAAATAGCTAAGTATACTAACCCTTTTGTTTCACAATTATAACAGTCAGAACTATTAATCCACCTCTTCCGACTTTCTAAATAAACCTTATCTGTGTTCATAATGTACATACATCGGGAACATCATAATGTGCATACATTGGGAACAATGTCCATATTTGTATGTCCAAAACCTTCTTCTGTTAGGATTAGGCTTACTATTCTTGTTTTCCAAAATATTTTTTATATTCTATGAATTTTTATACACCACTTTAAAGGGATGTTTGGTAACAGTGTCAAAATCTGAAAAAGATGCAAATCGAGTCCATTCTTTTGAAATGATCTTTTTAGTATTGTTATTTAAAGCATTGTATTCTAAAATCTTTGCCTGTTGATAAATGTTGTTTCCATTTATATTATTCTTATCATTGCCCGTATCACCATCATTATTTTGCTCTCTATCCCCCTGAATAGATTTAAATCTACCACTTCTTTCTCTTTCAACCTCAGACCTAATATTTTTAGTAAAATCCTGGGGGTAACCTCTTTCCATGAACATGTTTTCTAACAGATTACACTCTATTAAAAAACTGTATCAAGGCTAGTCATACAACACCCCCTTACACACTGGCCCTTAACTATATTCTTTTTACAGTGTAGGGGATGTGCACTTTGATAGTGAAGAAAGGAATTACAAAAGGTAGGACTTTCTATAAATCTTAGTTTCCAACTTATTGTCTGCCTTGTATACCTCTAAATCTAGGTACTGTAAATTTTCATTGAATATTTTATAGGTAAAATTTAAAAAGTTAGTAGTTTCATTCACATATTTCATAAAATCTTCAAACTTTTTTTACCTGCTGTCCAAAAAATAACTATATCATCCACAAACCTTCGATAAAGGCTCCAACTGGACCTAAATTCAGAGTTCTTCTGATGCATGATGCTTGTATGACTTTACAATGGTTTCTTCCACTTCGGGAATGTGTCATTCACTGAAGTGATAAGGAAATGCTTTCATCACCACCTATGATAAAGGTTCATCAGTTTGATTCTTGGCTGGGATACCTTTGCACGAAGTCTGTGTGTCCTTTCTGTGACCATATAAGTTTTCTTCAGGTGTACACTTTTCCTCCCACATTCCAAAGGCTTGCAGAGACTAGTGACCTCTAAACTGTCCAAAGGTATGTGTGAGTGTGTGTCAGATACAGAAGAGACAAGGTATGTGTGAGTGTGTGTCAGATACAGAAGAGAATACTGGCAATCTATTTGCCCCCCCCCAATAAACTCTGTGGATTGAGGTGGCTGTTCAAGGGATTACTACAGGAGTCAGTTGTGACTCATAAGAGTGGGTGGATGGATGATAAAAGCTTAATCTTTTGCCATCACCTGTTACAGGATCCACTGATCATGACCCAAGTAAACCTTGGTATGTTTATTATCATCTCAGTTTATTTTCCAAGCATTTCAATTTTCAGCACTTACTACTACTACCTCCCAAGATAAAATTGTCACTTGCTCGGAGATATCTACTCATACAAGTATCAAAAAACTGTATTCCATATTCTACCACCCTTGAAGAAGCAGAATCGTTTTCCTGTCACTACTGTAGACTATGATGTTTCTGTATGCAAGTGTCAAGAAATCACAGAATGAGCACACTGACAACATAACTACACATTCACATTGTGTAGTTGTACGTTTTAGAATTTATCAGAGAAATGAGGATGCTTCTACACGGTACCAAAATCAAAAGCAACTGCTCTACCCATAAATGAGCAAGTTAATGTTAATTGTACTGATTTAAAAAGTGCATATTAAAATAAATAAAATCTCACCTTTCCTTGAAAATGGTTTCGTTCTAGCTATCAGTGTAAGAATTCCTAAAATGTAGCTAAATTGAGAGATGAACTGAATTTATAACATTAATTGTGATTGTTTTACTTATAAAGCTCATATATCCTAAAATATCAAAATAAATCATCAGTGAATGATTAAAAACAATTACAAATTACTTAAAAATGCAACACAAATTTGCATAAAAATATAAACCAAAATGAAACACTAAAGTTCAACATTCTAAAATCATGGTAAATGCCCCTACCAGGCTTACAGCAGACCTTTCTAAAAAGAAAAAATTGAAGGGACTTCCGAAACATAAGCCTGTTTTCTAAGCCAGAACTAGGGTTTGTAGCTGGTTCCAAAGTACTGGGGCAAGATAAGAAAAAGAAAGCCTGTCAGAAGTCTCTAACTAGGTCATTGGAACAAGTCGTAGTCTTGCAATTGAAGACCTGAGCTGAGCGTTTGAGATACAGGGCCTAAGCAGCTAATTCAGATACTAAGAACCCAAATAATGTAGGTTAAGGAAGGTGTGGGTAAGGATCTTAAAAGTACATCTGGCCACCACCAACAGCCAGGAGAGACCCTGTGACACAGGAATACTATGATGTGCTTAAAAAATATTTATTAATATCATGACAGCAAAATTCTGCACCCTCTGTAGGCAAGCCAAAATATGATTCGAAAACCTCAGGAAGAGATCACTGCAGTAGTCAAGATATGACAATATAACATTCATTTTCATCCCAAGAACCAACAACTAGTACACAGCACTTGATCTGGGCAATATTCTTACATGTCTTAAAAAACAACTAAGACCTGGTAGCAAAGCTACAGTCTGTTATCAAGAGCAATACCCAAATTAAGAATGCAAGAAATAAATGCTAACTGATTCCCACTACACATAATCAATGGCAAGGACAGAGAAATATTAAATGGATGGACAGCAGCATGAAACAGAACTGCCTTAGCTGGGATAAGTTACTGTCAACTACACATTATCCATTAAAGGATGGATGCAAGCAGTCATTCAAAGGTGAAAAATCAGGCAAACGTTCTGGAGAAAAGAAGAGATACAGCTGAATATCATCAGAATAAAACTGACAGAAATACCTCTCCCCACCATGACCTCTCTTAGCAGAATCATTTTCAATGTGAATAACTGAGGTGCCAGAAGTGAACTCTGGGCAACACCATAGTTCAGCAGGAAAAAGCTAGAGGAAGCATCTCTTGACACTGCATTGATACAGATCTAGAAACTTGAGATACATCAGATAAGAACAAAGCTGTGTGTGGACCACCATCATCATCATCAATCCTCTTTTTCCCCATTTTCTACATGGGGTCATGGTGTTGTGTTAACTGTCACCATCTCTCTTGATTCAGTGTCACTCTTCTGCCTTCAAAAATCATGCCTGACTGTCACAGATCTTCACTCACAAAATCTATCAAACTCTTTCCAGGATTACCTCATTTCCTCTTACCTTATTCCTGTCCGTCTTCTTCACCAGACTGTCTTCTGCTTTTCTGCACATGTGCTCGAACCACTGTAATCTGTTCTCATTGATCTTTTCTGCAAATGCAGCTACTCTGGCTTCTGCTCTTATGTCCTCATTTCTTCATTTGTCTCACAATGTGCATCCTACCACCTGTCTCAGGCACTTCAGTTCCATCACCTCCAGCTTCCTGATCTGCTCTGCCTTTAGTGTCCAGGTTTCTGTACCACAGAGTATTACTGGTCACACAACTGTTTTGTACACCTTACTTTTCAGATTCTTTGGCATTCTTCTGTTACACACTACACCTGACACTCTATGCCAGTTGGCTACAGACCATCTGACTCTAGCTTTGACCTCTTCATTCAGACTTCCCCTCTTCTTAAATCACCCCTCCAAGATACTTGAAGCTATTAACCTGTTCCACCATCTTCCCTTCTATCACAATTCTCAGATTCTTCTAATTCCCCCAATTTGCTGCCTTTACCACTGTCTCATCTGTACTTAGCTTCATCCCATATGCATTCAGTTTTGCATTCCATTCCCCTGTCCTTTGCTGAAGATCTTGCTCAGAGTCTGCCTGCAATGTCACATTGTCTGCATACAGCAACACCGTTGCTCTGCCCCTCCGGCCTGTCTGCTAATGTAGTCCATCACCAGTATGAACAGCAGTGGGCTCACAGCTGAACACTAGTGCACACCCACTCCTACTGGGAACCCCTTTGTGAGACAGAACATTGTTCAAAGTTAAGTCATCGGGTCCTTGTACATAGTCTGAAATGATTCTACCAATGTTTCTGAGACTTCGAAACACCACAGTGCTCCCCAAATCAGCTTTCTTATGACCTTGTCATATGCATTCTCCAACTCTAGGAATGTTCAGTTAGACTCTTTCCCCATCTCTAGCTTATTCTCAACTATGTGTCTCACAGCAAATAGGTCAGTTGAGCTGCATCCTGATCTGGATCGGTTTACAAAATGTTGAGCTGTTATCTCTACATTCTGTGTGGAGAATCAGGGTCTGTACCGCAAGAATCGTCCAAGGACTGGCTGCAAAATAAACTACCACAGCTGCTAGACCATTATGATGAACAATACACCTTCAATGCAGATGAAACAGTAACCTTTCTCACTTATTTTTAGGTTCAGTAAGGAAAATGGGGAGATGGACAGTTTGGCTCAACAGTAATCATGGATACCATTTTAGGCATAAAAAGATAGTCTCTCAAAGAACCACTGTCACTATGGAAAATGAGATAAGGATGACTCACTAAGAGTTTGCAATTGAGATACTCTTCTTGCAGAGGTATGAGCAATCAGTAAAAATGTTTTTCATGTAAATAACCTCAAGTCAGCTTGATTAGCTGGTTCAAATGGAGCAAGTGTTAACTTCTCTACACAAAATTAAGAGTCCAATGTCGGGCCACTCATTTACTTGGAGGCTTCTTATGCAAAATCCCTTTCAAGAACATTTTGACATGAAACTGCATTGAAAAGGCAGGATCCATGGGAAAACATGCTGAAACTGTGAAAAGTGACAAATGGATAAGAAAGGCCACATGATAGTAATACACACAAATATTGTAAAACCAGCGAAAAACTAGCTCTGAAATGGTGCTGATTATGTTGCTAGCATTAGAAAATATTTTCCATTTGCTAATATATAATTTTCTACTAGCAGATTTTCTTGCCTCCATTAGCACCTGCTGCATGTCCATAGTAAACAAGTGCCTACAAGGAATTAAGGCCCTATCATCCAGGTAGTCATCTGAAGATCACTGATGTCACAGTGCAAACACTCCTGATACTGTGTGGGTAGATCCAGTCTTTGAGGAAGCTTGTGGTAATTGCCCCTGGACATTTTCAAAAGAAGGGAGAACCACAGTTGCCTGGGCCAAAAGAGTCACCATAATGATCTCGGAGGATGTACTCTGAATCTTCAGAAGTACCCTGGATACTAGTAGAAATTGTGGAAAAGCATGCAGGAACATTCCTGTCCAAAGAAAATAAAAGGCATCTGTCTTTCAGGCCTTCTTGCACAGAGTATTGGAATGAAACCTTGCCAGCTGACTGCTGAAAGAGAAGGAGTGGGAGTGGTAAGCACTAGGTAACCTATCTACCACATAAGGAGTGGTTCTGGTCCAGAAATTGTAGTTATTGGCCATTTGGGCAGTTTTTCCATCTCTCTCAACTTTCTGATTTAAAAGCACACATTTGCACTTGTTTCCCCCCTTTCCTGTAACTAGTTTAGTCCAGACACAGATTCTTAGTTTTAGCACTTGAATTTGCTTACTCGTGCTCAGCATTTGTTCATAGGTTCATACTAAGCTATCTGCCCTGGGGCAATTATAAGCCTAGCCTGATTCTGTATGGCTTACGCCACCCCTTGATTTGAGTATACTGTGCCCTTTTTAAGGTTTAGTTTACTGTGCCTCTGTCTAATAGTGACACGGGAGTAATGCCTGGGACAAACCTACGATCCCCCATCCACCTATCGAGATTCTTCTTGAAGAGATTCAGTGAAGTGCTCTGCCTCACATGAACTGGAATTCTATTCCAGAGCGAAGGGAGCCTCTGGGTTATGAACAGTACAGTTTTGTACCTACCATAAATGTAGATGTCCGATAGACATGCAACTGCAGTCATAACATGTGGGTTGTCCTGCCTCAGGCAGCCCTCGGTCAGCCGGATTCCAAAGTCTGGGTCCGGCGCTGATGTCGCATTTCTCTCCGACGTCAGAGCGGCTGGAGTACATAAGCATCAGCCGACGCCATAAGCATCAGCCGACGCCATCTTCTTCAGTGTTTCTTGCCCCAGATGCCAGGTGCCCTCCAAGGAAGGCTGTAATCAAATTGGAAGACAAAAACAGGATTCCAAACAAACAAATGAGCACTAAAACAAATACACCATAACAGATATCCCCAGCTAAGAGTAACAGGGATAGGAGTGGACCCTAGGCATAGAGGGGTATGGAGGGAGGGAAAATCCGACTGCAGTTGCATGTCTATCAGACATCTACATTTATGGTAGGTACAAAACTGTACTATGTCCTTCAAGAATGCAACTGCAGTCATAACATGTGGGTAGAATGCCATAGCTTAGCTGGGGGAGGAGGTATGCTCTAGGACAAAGATGGTGTGGCAATCAAACCCTGCAGGACTGCCGAAGCAAAGCCTGCTCTGGATCTGGAGTATAGAGGGAGATTGTAGTGTTTGGAGAATGTATGCACGGAGCTCCATGTAGCAGCTTCTAGAATGTCCTTGGTAGGCACCCCTCTTAAGAATGCTGTAGAGGTGGCTGTAGCTCTGGTGGAATGTGGTCTGACATTGGCTGGAACAGTCTTTCCATGAAAGGAGTAACATAATCTGATGCAATGTCCAATCCATTTAGAAATAGTCTGTTTTGAAATTGCTTTTCCTTGGTCTGCAGGGGCGTAAGCTACAAAAAGTTGTTCAGACTTCCTACTGGCTTTGGTTCTGTCCAGGTAGTATCGAAGTTGTCTGTGAATGTCCAAGGTATGCAACAGTCTTTCCCCCTTATTCTCAGGATTGGGGAAGAAAGCAGGCAGATGAATTGCTTGATTTAAAGACACCCTAGATACCTCCTTTGGCATAAAAGTAGGGTTGGTCCTTAATAAAACCCTGTCTCTGTGAAAAATAATAAAGGGTGGTATTGCCATCAGGGCCTGTAGCTCCGAAACCCTTCTTGCTGAGGTGATTGCCAACAGGAAAGCTGTCTTCCATGAGAGAAATTGCAAGTCAACTGTAGCTGCTGGCTCAAAAGGAGGTAGAGTCAGTTTTTCTAGGACAAAATTGAGGTCCCAGGCTGGCACTGGGGCCTTTCTTGGTGGCTTAATGTTTTTGATTCCCCTGAGGAATTGCCTTAGTAAAGGGTGTGAAAAAACAGGAGGATCAGTGTTGTATCTAGCTGAAATAGCAGATGCGTGTATCTTTATGGAAGAATATGAGAGGCCGTTCTTTAACATATCTGTCAAATATTCCAAGATGAGTGGGATGTTCAACAAAGATGCATCATGTCCCTTGCTGGTATTCCAATTGCTGAATCTCTTCCACTTTGCTAAGTAAACCTTTCTGGTGGATGGTCTTCGAGCCTCTGTCAGCATCCGCTGAACTTCCTTGGAGAGAGATAGGCTGTAGTTATTCATGGGATCTCCCAGGCTGTTAGCTGCAGTGTCTGAAGATTTGGATGCACTGTTTCGAAATTGTGTTGAGTTAAAAGTAGAGGCCATTTGGGAAGGGCCCACCTCCTGGTGTGACATAAGCTCCGTAGTAGTGGGTACCAGTGTTGTCTTGGCCAGTCCGGAGCTATTATGATTCCCTTGGGTCTCTCTGCTTTGATCTTTAGTAATACTGAGGTCATCAGTGGCAGAGGTGGGAATGCATAGATTGTTAGGGAGTTCCAGTTGAATGAGAGGGCATCTATTTTCCAAGCTTTTGGATGATATGTCCTTGTGCAGAATTTTGGCAGAAGATGGTTGAGGTGAGAGGCAAATAGGTCCACTTCTGGCTTGCCCCATGTCGAAGTGAGTTGTCTGAAGGCCTTCGGATGTAACCTCCACTCGTGTGGATCTGTGAAATTCCTGCTTAGGCTGTCCACCAACACACTGTCTTTTCCTGGAACAAACTGGGATTGTAAATGGATGTTTAGGTTCAGTGATTTCTCCCAAAGATGCATTGTCAGTCTGCAAAGGGGGTAAGAGTGGGTGCCCCCTTGCTTGTTTATGTACCACATCACAGTGGTGTTGTCTGTCCGTATCAATAAATGTCCTTGCTGGAGTTGGTGTTGAAAGGCCTCGATGGCATGCATTACTGCCAGCATTTCCTTTTGGTTTATATGCAGATGTGTTTCCTTTGGAGTCCATTGTCCTTGAATACACCTGCCTTCCATGTGCGCCCCCCATCCAAGGTCTGAGGCGTCTGTGGTCATGGTCTGTGTTATCTGTGGTTTTTTGAATGACATACCTGTGTTTGCCTGGCTCACCGAGGCCCACCATAAGAATTCCTTTTGTAGGCATGGAATGAGCGGTATGATGGTCTCCAAGTTGTTGCTGTGCTGAGACCAAATGCTTTTTAGGTACCATTGAAGCTTTCTCATGTGTAGCCTTGCTAATGGTACCAGTAGAATGCAGGATGCCATGCAACCCAGGGCCTGTAGGAATCTCCTTGCAGTCATCTGGGTGAGTTTTGCTAAACCTTTGAAATAATGAGTTAACTTTTCTTGCTTGTCTTCTGTCAGGTAAATCATCTGAGAGGCTGTGTCTAGTTTGGCTCCTAGGAAGATTATTTGCTGGGATGGCTGCAGTCTTGACTTTTGGAAGTTGACTGTGTATCCCAGAGCTTGAAGTAATCGTATGACATAATCCAGGTTTTTTGTCAAAATCAATTTGTCGTCCGCTTGTATAAGGCAGTCGTCCAGGTATGGGTAAATTTGTATTCCCTGGAGCCTGCAATGAGCAATTACTGAAGCCAGGCATTTTGTGAATACTCTGGGCGCAGTAGATAAGCCAAATGGCAATGCTGAGAATTGATAATGCTCTGGCCCTGCAAGAAATATGAGGTATCTTCTGCAGCTGTGTCTGATAGGGACATGCAGGTATGCCTCCTTGAGGTCCAGAGTAATCAGCCAAGACCCCTTGCCCAGCATGGGAAGGAGTTGCTGTAAAGTCAGCATTTTGAACTTTGGTACTATTAGAAAGTTGTTTAATGCGGACAAGTCCAGTATTGGTCTCCATTGAGATTCTTTTCTTGGAACAAGGAACAGTCTTGAGTAAAACCCTTGGACCTGCTCTTGTTGTGGAACTCTTTCTATTGCTTTCATCCGAGTCAGCAGAGTGATTTGCTTGATAGCCTCTGCCCTCTGGTTTTGTGGTAGGTTTGGCATGCTTTGTTTTCTTGGTAAGGTATGGAAATGAAACCTGTACCCTCGGTCTATAATGTCCAAAATCCATTTGTCCTTTGTCAGTCTGTGCCAATTTTCTGCAAACAGAGATAATTTCCCGCCCAAGGGAGCTTCTATTTGTTCCCTGGTAGGCAGTAATAGAGGAAAGTCATTGAGATTGTGGTTGTGGGGCAGGTGAAATCCCTGCGTCACTTCTTTGATTTCCTGGCTGCCATTGTTGTCCCCTGTAAGGGCCTCTGTATTGGCCTCTTCCTTGGCCACGTCTGTTCTTACCCCTTTGAAACTTTTCTGGATTAGGAAAGGACCAGTTTTTTGAAGGCCAATTCCTACTGAATCTGGGGGGTTGTACCTGAAGGAAATCTTTCACCGTCTGAACTGATTTTGCTTTTTCTTCGATGGTCTTTAACACATCCTTAGCATTCGCACCAAAAAGCTTGTTCTTTTCCAAAGGTGCATCCAGAAGTTTTGCTTTTACATGATCTGGTAGAGGTTGATCCTTTAACCAAGCATGTCTACGGATGACTGCCCCTGTCACAGCTGCCCTACATGAAGCTTCCAGTGCATCATATCCACACTGCAGGAAGTAATTGCTTACTTGCTGAGTGTTATGTACAGCTTCCTGCAAAGTCTTCCTGTCTAAAGGATCAGGAGTGGCTAATGTTTTTTGTAAATCTTCTAACAGATAATCCTGGCATTGTAACACATGAAAAAGGCAATTTAAAGCTCTCATAGATAAGGTAGTGGATGTGTAAACCTTTTTGCCCCATCTCTCTAATGACCTAGCTTCCCTGTTGGTGGGTAGAGGATTTTTAGAGGTGGAGGCTGAAACTCCTTTAGGCCCCTGTGAAATAGTTTCCAAATCAGCAGTATGGGCCCTGAATAAATGGGAATGAGTTTCTGGGACCCTGTAATACCTGTCTGGCTTGGCTGGGGCAGGAGGTAGAGGAATCAGGGGTAGCACTAGAATCAGAATACAAATCATCCAAAACATCAAGTACAGGAGGAATAGCTAAGGGCCTGTGCTGAGGCTTCTTAAGGAAAGTCCTAAGGCATTTCCTAGAGTCAGAATATTCCTGGCCTTGCCACTTGAAATGTTCCCTCATGGTGTGCAGCACTTCCCCAAAAGAAATATCCTCAGGAGGGGAGGCCGAGGGGATGGAATCATCTGCATCAGAGTCCTCATAGGTCTGGAAGAGCTCTTCCTGGCTATCAGAGTGGACAGAGCCCTCAGATTCTTCATCTGAAGGGATAGGGTCAGAGGGTTCAACCCGGGGCCTTTTATCAGAAGGAGGCTGGGATCCCCTCTCAGGATGGGCCTGTGAACCTCTAATCATGGAAATTAAATCAGCAGCCATGGACATAATTTGTGTCTCTGGAGTAGGCTGAGGAAAGGATTTAGAAGTAATATGCTTTGTTTTGCTGGCTGCCTTAGCCCTAGTGTAGGCCTTAATAGACATGGCCATAGGGAGAGTGCAGGAGTGACCTTGTCTACAGCAATGGTCTCGGGCATTTCCTCGGTTTCGGTATCCGGAGGAAAATCGATAACTGGCGTCGGAGTAATGTCTGGAATCGAAGTCGTCGGTAATGCGGTGTCTTCGGTTCGGAGCGGTGGAGAGACCGTCTCAGAGGGAACCAGAGCACTCGCGCTAGGTTTTGGCGTGGAGTCGGTGGTAGGCGCGGGCCGAGGGTGTCGGTCCCGGTCTTTGCGCTTTTTGGGAGTTTGCGATGTCGGAAGATCCGACGGCATGGTGTAAGCAGATTTATCGCCGAAGAAATCTTCAGCGAACTCCGCCCGGCGCCTGAGAGTGCGCTTGTTGAAGCGAGCACAGGCTACACAGGCCGAGACATTGTGGTCTGGGCCCAGGCAAGGGAGACAGTAAGAGTGGAAATCCTTATGAGGTATTTGTTTACCACAAGAAAGACAATTGTTAACTTTTTCAGTAATTTCTGACATCGGCTGAGGCAAGAAAAGGTCCCCAACGGGGTACTTAGCTTTTTTGATGACTTCGGTATCGAAGAATACAGGAGCTGACCGACCGGCACTTGCGAACTGCTTCTGTTTCGGGCACCGCGCGGCAAGAAAGACTGGAGAAGATGGCGTCGGCTGATGCTTATGTACTCCAGCCGCTCTGACCCAGACTTTGGAATCCGGCCGACAGAGGGCTGCCTGAGGCAGGACAACCCACATGTTATGACTGCAGTTGCATTCTTGAAGGACATCTGTCCCTCCAGCAAGTTCTATTTATTTCTGAGCTGAGGTTCAAGTCCCTCGAGCGTGTGGCTCTAAGGGATTTAGATTTACTGAGGTGGAGCATGTCTATTAATTCTGGATTTGACATAGCTTTGTATGTCAGGCATAGATCACCTCGAAATAGGCAGTATGCAACTGAGAAGAGCTGGAGTTTTTTTAACAGAGCAGCATATGGAATCTGTTTGAGACCCTTGATCCTCTTGGTGAGATACTTTTGGGGTCTTTCTAATTGCTGCAGGTGTCGGGTAAGGTACATCCCAAAAGGGGCATTGTATTCTATGATGGGCCTGATGAGGGATGAATAAAGGGGCACGATTACCTCTCTTGATCTAGATGTGAAACCCTTCGTGATGAGGTGGGCTATGTAGAAGGTCTTTCTAACCACTTTGGCAATGTGGTTTTCAAAGGAGAGATTGCTATCAACTTGGGTCCCCAGGTCCCCACTAACTTTCTCTGTACTTAATGGGTTTCCGCCTATGTGGTAATTTGTGGGCACATTGCTTTTGCCAAAGGGTATGACTATACATTTTTTGGCATTTAGCTTTAAACCATGGCGCTGGCACCAGTTATCTGTCTCTGTGAGAGCTTTTTGAAGGATGTTTGTGTCAGCTGGAGAGTCGATTATGGCGCCCAGTTTGCGGTCATCTGCGAACTTGGTGAGCCATAGTCCTCCCACATTTGCCTGTACCTCAGAAAAGTATATACCGAAGAAGAGTGGTCCCAGGACAGAACCCTGTGGGATGCCACTTGTGACCGGTTTCAAGTCTGACATGGCTCCAGCAACTATCACTCTGTGGGTTCTGTCCTTGAACCAGTTTGCGACCCATCTTGTGACATAGGGGTTTATATTTAAGCTGGATAGCTTATCTATGATACCCGAGTGGGGTATTGCGTCAAATGTCTTTGCAAGGTCCAGATAGGCTGTGTGGACTACCTTCCCTTCATCTATGGCTTTGGTGACTGTTTCAAAGAAGTCAACCAGGTTCAAAAGGCAGGATCTGCCCTTGACAAAGCCGAACTGGGTAGGATCTAGTGTCTGTAGGTCCCCATTGTCTTTGTTTATGAGCTCCATGATGATCCTCTCCATAGCCTTGCAGACTAAGCTAGTCAGGCTTATGGGGCAATAGTTTCCAGGGTCCGTAGAGGCTCCACCTTTGTGGAATGGGACCACTGTTGCTGTGCGCCATTCTGTGGGCACATATCCTGTAGTGAGGCTGAGATAGTATAGCTGTTTTATTTGAGGGATTAGTTCCTCTTGGAGTTCATGTAGGACGCAACCTGGGATGCCATCTGGTCCCATGGAACCAGTGATTTTTGCTTTGGAGAGGGCAGCCTTCACCCGAGCATCAGAGATGTTTGGGAGGCAGCCCTCTGCCGGGATAGATAATTGCACTTTGGGGGAGGGAGAAGTTTGCACTGAACCTGTCTGCCAGGATATTGGCGATGTCTGTGGGTTCAGCGTATTTTTGTCGCTTAGAATCAACTCAGAACAAGTCTGGGAGTTGCATCCCAGGTTCCTAACATAACTGAAAAAGCCTTATGATTGTCTTTGGTGTCCTGTGCAATTTTTTTCCCCCCCTTTAGCACTGTCACTGTGGAAAATGAGATAGAGGACTTCTCAAGAGAGTTTGTAATTGACACTTTTCTGGTAGAGGTATATAACCGCAAAATGTTTTCATGTAAATATCCTCAAGTCAGCTGATTAGCTGGTTCAAATGGAGCAAGTGTTAACTTCTACACAAAATTAAGAGTCCAACGCCGGGCCACCATTTACTTGAGGCTTCTTTGCAAAAACCTTTCAAGAACATTTTACATGAAACTGTGCTGAAAAGGCAGGATCCATGGGAAAACAGTGAAACTGTAGTGACAAATGGATACAGCTACATGATAGTACACACACAAATATTGTAAAACCAGCAAAAACTAGCTCCTTGAAATGGTGCCGATTATGTTGCTAGCATTAGAAAAATATTTTCCATTTGCTAATATATAATTTTCACTAGCAGATTTTCTTGCCTCCATTAGCACCTGCTGTATATGTCCATAGGTAAACAAGTATGAAATTAAGGCCCTATCATCCAGGTAGTCAACTGAAGATCACTGATGTCACAGCAGCACTCCTGCCCTGTGTGGGTAGATTCAGTCTTTGAGAAGCTTGCAATTGTCCCTGACATTTTCAAAAGAAGGGAGAACCACAGTTGCTCAACAAAAGAGTCACCATAATGATCTTATGACGTACTCCAAATCTTCAGAAGCACCGACAATTAGTAGAAATTGTGAAAGCTACGCAGAACATTCCCTGTCCAAAGAAAATAAAAGGCATCTGTCTTTCAGGCCTTCTTGCACAGAGTATTGAATGAAAACCTTGCCAGCTAATGCTGAAAGAGAAGGAGTGAGTGGTAAGCACTAGGTAACCTATCTACTACATAAGGAGTGGTTCTGTCCAGAAATTGTGAAGACAATGCTTTGGGCAGTTTTTCCATCTCTCCAACTTTCTGACTTAAAAGCCCACATTTGCACTTGTTTCTTTCCTGCAACTAGTTTGTCCAGATACAGATTCTTAGTTTTAGGCACTCCTGGAATTTGCTTTCACTGCGGCTCAGCACTTGTTCAGAACTTGTAAGCACTAAATAAGCTACTAATTACTACAGCACTCAACCTTCCTCATTACCTAGAGGAAAACAGAGTTGATACTACTTTCCTCACTTGGCAGAAAAACAGCTCTTGCACGCACTTATCTAGAGGAAAATAGTTTTTTATTCAGGCATGTCAAAGGGTCAGCTCCTAGTGTTCGCTCCTGTCTACCTGATTAATCTGGGCAATGTAGAAATTGCATCATGTACACAGACAACCCTCTCCTCCTACCACCCAACACTACAACCTGTGAGAGATGCACTTATCTAGCCAAACTGGAGATAAAGCTCTCTCCAATCAAGACTGAACTTGCCAGTCAAGAGGAGAAGGTAAACACTTGCACCACACCACACTCATTACATAGTGTCACTAAATCTACACCACCAAAATCCACACAGAAACCTACAAAACACGATGCAAGAGGCTCTCAATAATAATCTCCTCAAGCAACAGAGACCTCTAAAGCAGAAATGCAAGCAACCTCCACCCAACACAACCCAAATGACACATAGCCAGCAGACTCAGTGTGCCACTCAACCACAGCCAATAAGGCAAAACAACGTACCCAACACACTAGTCCCAGGTGACTTTATAGTCAGGCACACTGATGTCCCACTCACCAGGCTAAACAAGGAGAAAAAGTTACTGTCAGCTCCGTGTCGGGTGCCAGGATCTGTCACATAACCCACGCACTCAGGTCACTCCACAACAAGTACAAATATGCTCTGTCACTGTTCACGCTGGTGTGAACGACCCGAGACGTACCTCCCTGGACTACATGAAAAGAGACATGGAAGAGCTCTCCGATCTTGTAGCCCAGGCAGGTATGACCCTAGCACTAAGTAGCATTCTGCCATCACCCAAAATGATGCCGCAGTACAAGGACAAAATGATTGTCTTCAACAACTGGCTAATCTTCTGGTGCCATTCTAAAGGGATCCAGTATCTGTCTGCCTGGGATGGCATGGTGCCACATGAACCGATGCTTTGCCAGAGATGGCCTGCACCTGTCACCCTGGGATTCTGGATACTGGCTAAAGGTTCTTGCTGCCCCTTATAGTGCCTTTTTAGGCAAGGTTCAAATGACAAATTCACCACCGTAACAGGAACAGGCAAGCAAAAACTGAGGGTGATGCTACTCAATGCTAGAAGCCTAAATCACAAAATGCACTCACTCGAGGCACTCCTTAAAAAAGAGAACATCGATATCTGTGCAGTGACTGAGACCTCGTTCAAGGCTCCAGAGAGCACCCCTGCACTACCAGGCTATAACTCATACAACACTTTTCGGCCATGTAACCTGGACCAGAACACCAAAGGTGGAGGTGTGCACATATTCATTAAGGATATCCACACCTCCAGGCTAGTTCCGCTCAGCATAATGCAGCTGGATGTGTATCAGAATTCACCGAAAACTAACTCTGGGCAAAACTGCAATCCAAATTGTAGCTTGCTACAGATCACTCACATGCCCCAGGATTCCCACTCCTCTTTCTTGATGTACTGGAAATATTAGGGGTTCAACCAAATACCTTAATAATGGTATTTCAACTACTCCCACCATTAACTGGGAAAATGACTCATGTACCAACTCCTTCCATTCGCGCTTTCTGGAATTCATAAACTCCAATGCCCTGGATCAACTTATCCACACCCCACCAGGGACAACAATATCCTAGATCTAGTCATTGCCAACATGAGGTGACCCGAGTGTTCCTACACCTGAAGTCAACGCCTCATTTGTGATCCGACCATAAGCTAAGTACCCTAGATATCCACATCCTGTCCCCACCCCACCCCCCCCATTAAGGAAACCATGTTAAAAATTTCTCAAAGCCAACTTCATGCTTCGCCAAGACAGAAGTGGTGAACTTCATGACACCCAATGCGAGATGGACAATACGAGATTCTGACTACTGAATCCTACACAATTGCACTTTATAAGCACTTGGTAGTGCATGGATGGAGTGCTATCCCAAACAGAACCAGATGCTATCCTCCAAAAAGGAAGCCAATCTGGCGGTCCCTCTCGCCATAAACAAACTGTACAACAGAAAGAAGAAACTGTTGCAAAGAGAGTAAAATCCCATGAGGTGGAGGAGCTCCCTCCTGGTCAGCCTCCAGTAAGAAGCTGCGATCCTGATAAAATCCTCCAAGCTAGTTCACGAGAAACAAAATGCATGCACTGATTCTAAAGACAACCACAAAGCATTGCTGGTAGCTATGTCAAGAATCTCAATGGCAACACTCAGATCTGCTCTGAGTTACAGCACAATGGTACTAAATATACAGACCCAACTGATATTGCCAACATCCTGACAGATAGGTTCAGTGCTAACTTTACCCCCCTCTCCTTTCTCTCGCTACCTCCCCTCTCACTCCTGCCCCTAAAGAGCCCATCTCGATACCAGAAGAATGCAAAGTTCCTGTAATCTCGGCTGCACAGGTAAAAACCAGAAATCTCCAAAAGCCAAGAACACAGCATCCATGGGACCAGACAACATCCCAGGCTGCGCTTCTACACAAACTACAGAATGAACTGGCACCCCACCTGCACCATGTTCAATCATAGCCTCACCTCAGGCTTTGTGCCTGCTGAATGGTGCACAGGGCGGTTATCCCTCCACAAGGGGGAGCCACCAAGGACGCCAGGAACTACCCCATAAGCCTGATGAGCCTGCTCTGCAAGGCCATGGAACATATCATCATGGAACTTATAAACAAAGACATTGGTAATCTCCAAACTACCAAACTCTGGACCCTACCCATTTTGGGTTCGTAAAAGGCAGATCATGTCTTCTAAACCTGATAGACTTCTTTGAAGCAGTCACCAAAGCCGTAGACAAGGGTAAGGTGGTTCACATAGCCTATCTAGATCTTGCCAAGGCTTTCGACACCATCCCACACTCTGGAATTATAGATAAAATCACTAAACTAGGTATAAATCCTTATGTTACAAGATGGGTTGCCAACTGGCATAATGACAGAACCCGCACTGTGAAAGTAGCAGACTCCAAATCCGACTTCAGACCAGTGACAAGTGGAGTACCACAGGGTTCTGTCCTGGGTCCTCTCCTGTTTGGTATCTATTTCTCTGAAGTACAGGTTAGCACAGAAGGTACTTGGCTAACGAAGTTCACAGATGACTGCAAAGTAGGAGCCATAATCGAAACTTCTAATGATGTGGACATCCTACAAAAGGGCCTCACTGAGAAAGATGCCTGGTGTCAAAGCCATGGCCTCAAGCTCAATGCCAAAAAGTGCACTGTCATCCCTTTTGGTAAAAACTCTGTACCCATGAACTACAACATAGTATACTTAACACTGAAAGTGTAATAAGAGACCTTGGGACAGAGGTGGACAGTAGTCTCTCCTTTGATAATCACATCGCCACAGTAGTCAGGAAATCCTTCTACGTGGCACACCTCATCACAAAAGGTTTCTCAACCAGAAAAAAAGAGGTCATTGTTCCCCTCTACTCATCACTCATTAGACCCATTATAGAGTACAACGCACAAGACATCTACAACAACCGTAAAGGCCACAGAAATACCTCACAAAAAGGATTACCTGCCTCAAACAGATGCCCTACGCAGACCGTCTCAAAATACTCCAGCTTTACTCTGTCGCACATTGCCTACTCAGAGGTGATCTCTGCCTAACATACAAAGCTATGTCAAACCCAGAGTTGTTGGGCATGCTCCACTTAAAGAAATCCCAATCCCTCCGAGCTACATGCTCTGGAGACCTAAACCTTGTCACCACAATAAACAGAACATGCCGGTGGGATAGATTCCTGTCCCAGAGACTTCCCATACTCTGGAATAAACTACCTATCTATATCAAACAAAGCTCCTCATTAGCACACTCCAAGAAAAATCTTGACGATTGGATAGGAAATAGGAAATTCTCCCCAGGAATCACCTCTGTGGGTCTGCTCAACAGTGGCACAGGAAAATAATCTTCTTGGGTGGCAAAAGCCAGGGTACCTTTTTGGCTGGGCTTGTATAGGCCCCCAAGGCCGATAGTCTAGTACCTACCTACCTATGAAAAAAAGGTCTACTTCAACTCCCCACAGATGGATCAAATCTTGGAAGATACCATGATCTAGTTTCTATTCATGAGGGTCTGCCCTGGACCAGTTCAGCCTGTCTAGCACACAGTTTTACTCTGATGGAATGTAGAATGCCTGCAGAGTGACATTGTGCTGTAAAGCTGTATCCCAACCTAACACAGCTTGCAAAAGGGATACATCCTGGTTCCTTCTTGCTTGTTGGATGTACAAAATGACTGGTACTGTCTGAAACTACGTGAAGATGTCCCATGTACCAAAGATAGTTCAGAGTCGAGTGCCTTGATCAGAGCAAGAATCTCCTAGACATTTATGCGCCCGTGTTTGTTCTTGGTGTCCCACAGCCCCTTCACTTTCATCCTTCCTAAAACTGCTCTCCAAGCAAAGTTCGAAGAGTCTGTAGTGACTGCATACTTTGGACCAGGGAGGGGGAAGGGGAGACCTGGAAGCAAGGATATCTGTTTTCTCCACAAAAAGAGCTTTTTTCTTAGAAACCCTAGCACTAAGATTTGAAAAGATAAAGGGTGCTGATGCTGAGACCAAAGACATTTCAGATACCACTGTATCTTTCTCATTTGGAGTCTTGTCAGGGGTATCATGACAATTACAGATGCCGTGAGACCCAAAATCCTGAGGCATTCCCTTGCAATAGCCAAAGTCTGAATGGGAAAACCTAAGAAATAGATCTAAATAAAGATCAGACACATACAACAACTGGAACGCCTACAAAGATACCTTACTGAAAAAATACAAAGCCAAACATGTCGTACATGGACTGACTCAAAGCTCTGTCACTATACTCGGTATCCTACAGACTGCTAAAAGGTGACCTTTGGCATACAAAGCATCCTCCAACCCATTACTGATGATTTACTGCACATCAGCAAGTCAAATGGCATTAGAAATACTCAGTCTAGGAATCTAAACCTCTTCTGCAACATCAACAGAACGGTTTGGAGGGACAGGTATATTTCACAGACGATACAGCCGCTATGGAACAGACTCCCCATCTACATAAAACATAGTTCATTCCTCTACATTTTCAAGCACAACTTAGATTTATGGATGGGAAACAGAAGCTTTACCCCAGAACTGACCCTGTACTACTAAAGGACAGATGCAGCTGTTAAATGCTTTATCTCATGCACAGGTCCCCTCAAATTATGCATGGTATGATCCCAGTTACTCTCTTTAGGGATAATATATAATTAATCAACCATGGGAAGGGTAAGACCAAAACTATACCCAAATGGGATAGGTTATTTTGAGAACAAAAAGCAAAATTGGGTAGGCTTACAGTGGCCTGCAAAGGCAGCTAGACTACTTCTGACATATGAACCTATTTTTTCCGGTGGAAGAAAAGATCTTTGAATGGAGGTGTCTAATTATCATCACAGCAACATAATCCTGTGTGAGGGATTCAAGAAAGACTTTTGAATGCTCACTTGGAATCCCAGCTTGTGTAAGATATCTCTCACCCACCACAATAGCTATAATTGCAGCTAGACCGTTTCTGAATACTCTTGGTGAAGTGGGTTGTCCAAAGGGGAAAGCAAAACATCTGCAGTCTGGAGGACTAGGGATGTAAAGAAGAGCAGATGGAAACAATAGAGTCTAAAATGGGGGAAGAGGAAAGATGCCCTGGAAAGGAGGAATTTCCTCCCACTGCTATCTGTAACCTTGATGAATGACTTCCAGCACAAATTTGTCCGAAACAGTCAGGAGCCAAAGAGGAAAATGGAGACTCAGACTTTCAGGAAGAAAAAAGGGGCCAGGTGCTGGGAGGGGTTCACAAGGTCTCTTGAACAGTCTTTGAGACTCGCCAGACTGTTCTTCATTTTGGAAGGTTCATGACTTCTCTTTAGTACCCACTTGCCATTTCTTATCTGTTTACCTGAATTTGTTGAGACTATTTAATCAGTTTTATCAAAACTGGATGAGACATAGAAAATCCCTTGGACAATTTGGAAAAGGAGGGCTGAAAAATCTTAGAGATTCCCTGGATCAGTTTGCCCCTTTCGTCACACTTTTGATCAGCTCTGTAGTAGATGGGCCAAACACTAAATCCCTATCAAAGGAAGAATTAAATACATCATTTTTAACATCCTCTGGGAGGTTGTAAGAATGCAACCATGCAAACTACCTTAAAACAGCACTAGTGGACCTAGCCCTGAAAGTAGTATCAACAGGGTCGTACACACACTGAAAACAATGAGTAGTAGAAGAAAAGTAGTTGTGTACACTTACCATAAATGTAGATGTTCAAGTGTATTCACTGTTGCAGTCATTACATTTGGGTAATCTGGTGGCAGGTTGCCCTCAGTCAGCCTGAATTCCAAAGTCTTGGGTCCTGCTGGGTTGCTGTCTCTATAATGACTGTCAGGTCAGTATGAGAGGCCATTTCTTAGTTTTCTTACATCAGAGTAGTTTAAAGGCAGCAAAAAAGATGGTGTGTGTGTTTTCTTACATCAGAGTGTATGAGACTTAAGACTTTGTCAGCATTCTCCTGGCAGAGATAATAGACTGAATGCAAAACCACAACACAGTTTTTTGTATTATGCTCTAAATAAATATAATAACCTAACATATCTGCCTTTATACACCATTTATATATACACACTTTCTCTTATATAAAAAACTTTTTATTTACATAAAAACTTTTTTATTATTATATATATACCTGTCCTTTTACAACACAATTAAAAAGCATGTGTGATATTCTGACAGCAAAAAATAGTAACAAATTTATTATCTGAACACACTTCCCAGTGTAAACATGTGTCATAAGTGTGTGTTAACATGACAGTGCTTATAGTATAAAAACTATGCTGTCTCAGGTGTGTGCTGTGTGTATTGTGTGGTGTGGAAATACATATGTGGGTGCTTGGAGGAAGAGTCTGAATCATATTAAATAATATATTTAAAATTTTTTTTTCACATATTCTGTATATAAATATTTTTATATATTTACTAAAACTTTAAAATTTTTTACCAAATTCTTTTTTACAAAAAACTTTAAATTTTTTCTTAAAACTCAATTTATCTCACTTTTTTCTCTATACAAAAATTTTTTATTTTTTTTTACATATTCTTACAATATAAATATACAAAAATACTCTTGCACAAAAAATCTAAAAAACTTTAGCTGTTTAAAAGCATGTCTAGAATATAGTAAAAATTTTAAATTTTATATATACAACAAATACAGTGCTGTAAAGCTTAAGAAAAAAAAAGTTGTGTATGTGTTTTTGTGTGTGTATGAGATGCTGAAGTATTTATATAAAATGTCTGATGTCATTGCTTCTGCTGCAGTAGAATAGAATTTAGTATAATAAAGCATAAAAAACATGCACTTTATATAATAAAGAAAAACTGTACAACAGTGTTTTTAATGTCTGTGAGTGTGTGTAAAGTGTGCAACTTTTTTAATTTAATTTGATGAATGTGTGTAAAGGCAAATGGTCTGGGGGGATGGGGTGGTTTGGGGTGAAAATTGCAGATGTAGAGTGTGTTGCTATTCAACCATAGAATTTTAGTCATACTTTTATCTGCATTAAATCTGTATATGAAATTGATGTGTAACAGTGACATGTGTTTTAATGGTGCTGACAATAAAATAGTGGGGGGTGTATGTAGCCGGGTGTTAAATATTTATTCAATGTTCATATTCCTTAAGGACTGGAGATTGTATTTTGCCTTTATGTTGTGTAACATTTTAACAGAGATAGATATGACATACCATGTGTTACATAAAAAAGTTTTTATATCTGTTGTCCTCATGTGTAACAATTTACATGCCTGCACTTATAATAAAATACTCAAACAAAAAATTTTATACCAAACTTTTGTGATATATTAAATTCTGACAACACTTGATACAGTGTTTATGTCAGGTGCACACATTAGTGCCTTGCGTTTTGAGCATATACATTTATTACAATGTTTACCAATACTTGAATATATGCACATCTCCAATTTTTAATAATATGTCACATTAGTTTGAAAATATGCTGAACACACTTTTTATTTCTTTTTCTTTTTCACATTTTTTCTGAAACATACAGTCTGTGTTTGGTTGATTGGGAGTGCCTGTGTGCTGTCTACATAAGTGTGTTTTGTTTATACATATAAGTTGTATTTTTTTTATATTCCTAAAGAGTTTCCTTTAAGATGATGCATTGAGGCTTGTCATCCTTCTTTCATTCATGATTGTTTTCTTTATATGTGTTGCAGCACTCTGTACTGTCCTGTGTATCATATAAATTGATGAGGCGTTTGGGGTGTTTGGAGGTATAGTGCAGTTATGGTTATGGGGGGGGGTGATAGGGCTGAGCTGCCGGATGCAATAGATTTTCATTTTCACATTTTTATTATACTGTATTATAATTTTATTTCCCCTTTTGCTTTTCTCTCTGAAAATCTCTCAGAAAAGACAAATAAATACATGTTGCTGCAATATATTCTCTCTTTCTGCACTAGTGTGTGTAACAACCATTATGAAATAATAATATTTGTGTAATTAAATGGAAAAATGCTGACATAAATCATGAGTCTTTTGCTGCAAGAAAAAATATCAGCCTAAATGAATTCTTTTTATATATAATATCAATATTCACACATGCTGTATTTTATGCCTCATACAGTGGAATGGGGGTGGGTACAGGACATTCCGGTCCTTAAACACACATATATCAAAGGGGGATGGGGTTGGTGGGGGTGTTGAGTGGGTCATGGACATATTTCTATAACATGGTCACACTGCTCTGTGAGATTGACCTTGTAGCAGAATATTATATGTGTAGATAGTGTGCTTTATACACATATGAATAATAATTCATCAATGTCTTGTATAAAATCAATAATGTGTTATACATGTCAGGAAAAAGGAAAATATTGTGTTATATTAGATGGGGGGGTTATAAGGGGGAGGGAGCCTGATATGGGAAAGATTTGCACTATTATAATAAACACTAATTTAGAACACTTTAGTACTGAAACATACTCAAAATATTCATGCCTGTAGTATAGCTTTGAACATACAATTCATCACTGATTCAGTGACTGAATAAACATATAATTAGAATACACCTTCTACATGTGATAGAAATGAATCATACTGTCATAATATGTGGATAATATATAAAATGATAGAAAATATATGGGGATAGTGTGTCACACTTATTTGAAAGTGCAGAGATCAGAGTATTCTTCATCATGGTCAATTGTTCTATATACATCTGTAACTGCAGCCTTAACATTTCTGTATATGTTTCCTGTCTATGCCTTTTGCATGTCTTAGTACATACTGCCTGTAATAAATACTTATAAAACATATACATATTTAAACATCTTTTTTCAATAATATAAAATATAGTGTTTATACAAATATATATATCATATATTGTATATATACTGAGATAAATATATATATATATGATCATATATATTTGTCATATATGTACATACACCACATATATGTATATACATGTTACCATATATAATCTGCAATATAAATATATAAATAAAAACATACATGTTGAATATTATATGAAATAAATGACATAACATGCCTTATTTTTTGTTTGTGAAAATACATATAAATATATATATATATATATACACACATGGTACCATTATAACATTAATAGCTATCAGAAAGAGGCTCCAGGTGAGGCTGGGGTGCCTGAGTGAATTTGCATCTTGTAATGGCTGTTTTGGGTACTGTCACTTTCAAAGACAGCATTAGCATTTCTGGGTAGAAAACAGGCAAATGCAGTAAGGTTTGGCCTGGTAACAAATGTTAAATAAATAAATAAAATGTCTTTGGTTGGTACTCCCCTGAGAAAGGCTGCTGAAGTAGCTGCAGCTCTGGTGGAATGACACCTAATGCCCTTGGGCACAGGTTTACCATGGTGCAAGTAGCAGAAACAAATACAAATACAAATCCACTTAGAAATAGCCTGCTTTGAAACAGCCTTTCCTTCTGATCCTGCAGCATATGTCACTAGTAATTGCTCAGTTATTCTTACAGCTTTAGTCCTGCTGAAGTAGAATCTTAGCGGTCTGTGTACGTCCAAGGAATGCAGAATTCTCTCCCCTTGTTCTGTGGATTTGGATAAAAGGTTGGAAGATGAATAGTTTGGTTAAGAGCCACACTGGAAACCACCTTAGGCATAAATGTAAGATTTGTCCTCAGAGACACCCTGTCTGGGTAAAATATGATAAAAGGCTCTGCAGCCATGAGGACCTGTAGCTCAAACTGTTCTTGCTGAAGTAATTGCCAGTAGCAGAGCTGTTTTCCATGACAAGAACTTTATATCAGCGGTAGCAGCTGGTTCAAATGGAGGCAGGGTGAGCTTTTCCAACACATAATTGAGGTTCCATGCAGGCATCGGTGATCTTCTAGGAGGCCTTACATTTTTGGCTCCTCTAAGATACTGCTTTAGTAAAGGATGAGAAAAGATTGGTGGCTCTGTATTGTAATGATCCGAAATGACAGAGGCATGGATTTTAATTGATGAGAAAGATAGGCCTTTGTCAAGCATCTCAGTCAAGTATTGTAATATCTGAGGAATATTTGGTTCTGCTGTATCAGTTCCTTGTACTTGATTCCAAGCACGGAATCCCTTCCATTTATCAGCATAAGATTTTCTAGTACTAGGCCTTCTGGCTCCCCAAATGACATCCATCACAGCTTTACTGAGAGGTGTTGTTTGTATAACTACATGATCAGCCATGCTGCCAGGCTCAGTGTCTGGAGTTAATTGTGCAGGATCTGATTGTTTTGCTGGGACAGTAGTTGAGGTCTTTGAGGTAAGGTGCAAGCTGGGTATTGAGACAAGTTTCTTAGGAATGGGTACCAGTATTGGCGGGGCCAGTCTGGGGCAATTAGTATCATCTTTGGTTTCTCGTCTGACTTTTAGGAGGACCTTGGGAAGAAGAGGCAGCGGAGGAAAGGCGTAAACTGATAGGTTTTTCCAACTGAAGGATAGGGCGTCCATTTCCATGCTTGTCTGTGATAAGTCCTTGTGCAGAATCTTTTCAATTGATAATTTTGAGGAGAGGCAAACAGATCTATGTCTGGGCTCCCCCATTTCTTTATCATGCTGAAGACTTGGGGATCTAGTTTCCACTCGTGAGGATCCATAAGGTTTCTGCTTAAATCGTCTGCCAGAGTATTTTGCTTTCCTGGTAGGAATTGAGCTTGAAGATGTATTTGGTAACTCAAAGCTGTGTCCCACAGTGCCATAGCTAAAATGCAAAGGGGGTATGAGTGTGTGCCCCTCTGCTTGTTTATATACCATATGACCGTGGTGTTGTCCATCTTCATCAGTAGCTGTTCTGGATGAAGTAAGTCCTTGAAGGCTGTTAGGGCATTTTGAACAGCTAGCATCTCTTTCTGGTTGATATGTAGATGCATTTGTTTTGGGGTCCATATGCCCCGAATGCATCTTCCCGCCATGTGGGCCCCCCAGGCATAATCTGATGCGTCTGTTGTTAAGGTTTGGCTGGCAGGGGGTAGAGTGAAGGCCCGTCCCATGTTTTGCTGACATGCCTTTGCTCACCATAGAAACTCCTGTTGTAGGCAGAGAATGAGAGGGATTGTTGTTTCCAGACTGTGACAATGTTGACCCCATAAACTTTTTAGGTACCATTGAAGTTTCCTCATATGCAGTCTTGCATATGGAATCAGTAGGATGCAGGATGTCATGAAGCCCAAAGCCTGCATAATTTGTCTTGCAGATAACTGGGTTTTTGTTGCCATCAGTTTGAAGAAAGTAGTCAGTTGCCTTTGCTTGTCTGGCATGAGGTAAGCCATCTGGGCAGTTGTATTCAAGCTTGCACCCAGGAATGTTACCTTTTGAGAGGGTACCAGTTGTGATTTATTTTCGTTTATTGTGTACCCTAGGCATGTTAGAAGCCTTTTCACAAATGCCAGGTGTTGAAGAAGAATGTCCTTGTTCTCTGCTTGAATGACACAGTCGTCCAAGTAAGGATATATTTGTATACTTCTTTGTCTGCAAAATGCAATTAATGGTGCCAGGCACTTTGTAAAGACCCTGGGCACAGTAGATAAGCCAAAGGGCAGTGCAGAGAATTGGTAATGCATTAAGCCAGTCTTGAATCTGAGGTATCTTCTGCACGATTGTCTTATTGAGACATGCAGGTATGCCTCTTTTAGGTCTAATGTCAGCAGCCAAGCATTCTTGCCCAGCATGGGCAGAAGCTGCTGCAAAGTCAGCATTTTGAATTCTGGAATGTCCAGGTAGGTGTTCAAAATAGATAAACCCAATATTGGCCGTCAGGCCTTGTCCTTTCTGGGTACAAAGAACAGTCTTGAGTACAACCCTTGTTCTTTTTCCTGTTCTGGTACTGGCTGAATGGCCCCCATATCCATGAGGGACATAACCTGTTTCTGTGCCTCTGCCCATTTATTTTTTAGCAGATCTGGCCAACTGTTTGCCATTGGCAGAGTATGGAAATGGAATCTGTATCCTTGTGATACTATGTTTAGCACTCACTTGTCCTGGGTTATTAACTGCCAATTTTGAGCAAAAAGTGCTAATTTTCCACCTAAGGGAGCTAACAAAAGATAAGTGCTTGGTGTAAGGCAAAGGGAAGTCATTGGGACTGTTTTCTGTAGGTTTGTGCTTTATCTCCTCCAGATTTGGAGGGAGAAGTGCCCCATTGCTTTGACCTGTATGAATCTTGTGCCTGGTATCTGGAACCCTTAGGGCGTCTGGATTTGCCCCTTTGAGCTCTGTCTGACACAGGAAAGGACCAATTTTTTGTAAGCCAGTGTCTACTGAATCTTGGTGGCTGCACTTGTAAGAAGTCTTTTACAGTTTGCATAGACTTAGCTTTGTCTTCCATTTTCTTTAAAACCTCTTCTGCCTTAATACCAAACAGAGTATCATGCTGTAAAGGTGCATCTAGCAATTTAGCTTTAACATGATCAGGCAAATTTTTCATTCCTTTAGCCTGGCATGCCTCCTAATCACATATCCAGTAACTGCGGCCCTGCAGGAGGCCTCTAAGGAACCAAAACCACATTGCAAAGTATGCTTTCCAACCTGTTCAGCTGCATGCAATAATTCCTACAATTCTTTATTTTCTGCACATTCAGAAATCAACATCATTTTCTGTTTCAGCAATCCCATAACATGTTGTTGATACTTGAGCATATGAAATTGACAGTTTAAGGTCCTAATTGCCAAGGTTGCAGATGTATAAACCTTTTTCCCCCATCTGTCCAGTGCCCTTGAATCTCTGTCACAGAGGGTAGGATTTTTTGCTGCTGAGGCCTTAACTCCCTTTGGACCCTGTGAAATAGTTTCAGGATCAGCAGCAGGGTTTCTAAATAAAATTTTATGCGAGTCAGGGACCCTGTAATATCTGTCAGGCTTGCTGGGAGCCGGAGGTAAGGAGTCAGGGGTCAAGTTTGACTCCGAAAACACATCATCCACAATTTCTAAAACAGGGGGGTATGGCTATAAGCCTGTGCTGAGGGAGAAGAAGGAAATCCCCGAGCCTCTTTTTTGATTCTGAGAAATCTTGACTCTCACAGTGAAAATGCTCCCTCAAAGTATGTAAGGTTTCTCCAAATGAATAATCCTCAGGAGGTGATGCAGATGGTATAGACTCCTCTGCATCAGAATCCTCATAGGGAGGTATAGAGAATTCCTGATCAGAAGAGGAATCAGAAGAAATAAAAACCTGATCTGAAGATTCATAATCAGTGTCTTGCCTAGGCATCTTATCTGAAGGGGGATGGGAACCCCTGATCAAGGTAATAAGGTCTTCAGCCATTTTGATCATCTGTTTTTTAGGCATAGAGGCCTGTGCACGTGGCTCATGCATCGTTTTTTTAGTTTTGGAAGTTGCTTTTGTCTTTTGTTTTGCAGCTGTTGTCGGTTTGATATACAAATGTTGAGGCCTGAATACATCCTCAGAAGCCGGTGCCTGCTCAGCGGCTCCGGACCCATCCGAGGGAGATACATCCGTGGGTCCAATACTTTGAGTATCTCGTGGCATGCCGGACTCCACATGGGTGTCGGTATGGGCCTGCGACTCAAAAGTAGCAGGTATCATGGGCTGCAAAAGCGTCTCACTGAGTACTGGCGACTGGCTTAGGAGAAGCTTCATCGTCGATTTTGGACCTCGACTGTCTGTCTCTGTTCTTTTCTTTGCGTTTTTTATGTACTCCGGTAGTCGGATTGCTACATTTCTGGATAGTTAAATCTGTTTCCAAAATACTTTGAGGCAAACATATACCTACGCTTAACAGTGCTTTGGTTAAATCTAGCACAAAACCGACAGCCAGGCACATTGTGATCAGGGCCTAGGCAAGGAATACAGTATAAATGTAACTCCTTATGAGGTATTTGCTTCCCACAAGTAATACAATTATTAACTTTTTCTGACATCGGTATGGAGCAAGAAAAAAGTTTCCCCAACGGGGTACTTGGCTTTAGTGAAGACTTCGGTTATGAAACTCAAACTGTAATATTTCAAGAGTCAGCCGACCGGCACTTGCGAAATGCTTCTGCTTCGGGCACCGCGCAGCAAGAAAGACTAAAGAAAATGTCGTCGGCTGCATGTTTTATACCCCTGATGACCGGACGTCATGTAAGAGGAGACAGCAACCGATTCAGGACCCAAGACTTTGGAATTCTGGCCGACTGAGGGCAACCTGCCAGCAGATTACCTAAATGTAATGACTGCAACAGTGAAATACAAAAAACATCTAAGTTACTGAAAGCAGATTTTCCTTCCCATACCTATCCTTATCAGAAACAATAGAAATGGAATTAACTAAGTGCTTAGTAGCAGTGGGATCAACTAAAGCAACAGCTGTTGTGTCAGGTTTGGGAATGGTGTATAAAATATAAAAGATTTAGGAACTTTTGTACATCCTGGCTGCCTTTTTAGGGGCAGATGGCTGGCTATCGGGAAAGGTGCAAGCAGTAACACACACATCCTCTAAATCAGACGTATCAGGAGAATAGGTTGTGGGCTCTGGAAAATCCTTCTGTAACAACTCAACAGTATTTTCTGATGGATGAGAAAGGTGCGTCTTCCCGCTGAAAACACTGCACAATCTAGCAACAGTCTCAGAGAAAAAGATAAAAAAAAACTCATAGGAAGAATGAGATACTAAGCTCTCCTTTGTCTGAATCAGAAAACTGAAAAAAATATCTGTCCCTGCATCTTCCTGTTCATATTCGGAATCTTGAATCTCTTCAGAAAAAGAGTAATCCCTCCTACGTTTACACAGACAACTCTGCGAGGAGTAATAGTCTGAATTAAACCCTGAGCCAGACTCAGTAAACTACTCCTATCCACAGAAATTTGAGGAGGAGCAAATACATTTTTTTTTTTTTTTTTTACAAGAAAAATGGGACCAACTGTGTTGCTAATGGCAGCAGCTACTTCCCCAGGGAATGTCACAGCATTCTGACACAAAAGGGAAATCCTACCTGAGCTCTCCTCTCCCAGGACCGAAAAAAATGTCTCTCTCTCTTGCCCACTGAGAGGACTCCATAAGCCGCCGAAGACGTTAACTAAACATTGGTCCACAGTGATTGTACATGCTACACCAGAGGGATCAGGGGTAAATGATGAGTAGCTTACGATACAACAAACAGCCACAGCAGAATCATCCATCTGTGGCTGAGGCAAACTGCTAGCCTGCTGTCGCAGCAAAGGCTATTTGCTTAACTTTTTCTTTCTGTGGCTGGAATAAGGATCGACCATGAGACTGATAGTCTGCTCCATGGTCAAGCTGAAATGGTGTCTCTTTTCCAGGAAAGACTAACAGCAATTGCCATTTAAACTACCAGTCCACAAAAGTTTCTTCGCTTTACAACACACTATGACACCCACCCACCCCTGCCCCAGAGAAAAATAGCCACAATTCATCACGGAAAATACGTTTTCAGTTAGTTTGCACTACTTTTAAACTGGCAGAAAAAAAGGTTTGATCCTCAACGTTGAGGAGAAAGTGGCTAGGCTTATAACTGATTGAAGGGCAGCTAGCCTAGTACTTATCTATGAACCTATGACAATCATCATAGAGGCCAGGAAACGCAGAATCCTGCAAAATTCCCTGAAAGATGTCAGAGATTGGCTGGAAAAGCTCAGGAAGGTTTCTTTGTGCAATTTTACTTTGTCAAGTGGAAGCAAAGCCCCTCCTATGGAAGTATGCAGAAGAAATCTCAGAAATGCTTTACATGCTTCTCATTCTGTTTTTGCGTAATACTCTTCTATAATACTGTTTGTATGATCTAACTGTTTGAGGTTTATGGACTATTATATTAACTGTCTCGTGGAGCCTTTCGCCACGGGCCTCCACTGAAAATGTGCTCTTTTGGCCCAGTGGACTTTCTCATTAAACAAATGCCAATAAATAAATAAATAATAAATAAACCACTTCTGTGGGAGGGGATAAGAGATTTCTGTAAGATCACTTGAAACCCAAACTAAGTAGGAGTTTCTTGATATATACCAGGGAATCTTGACAACTGGAAAAACAGTACCCAAAAATAAGACAATTGTCCAAATATGGAAAGATGCAAATGCCTTGAAGTCTACAGTAATTAATTACTGGAGACATACACTTTGTAAATGCTCTTGGTGCAGTAGATAGACAAAAGTTAAAGATAAGGAACACATCATGTAAGACAAAGAAAATCTTAAGAAATGTCTAAATTCTTTGCAAGCCGGTATATAATAATAAGCATCTTTTAAGTCTACCATAAACATGAAACTGACTGAGGAGCTACAAGTGATAACTTTTTGGAGGGATAACATCTTGAACTTTGGGACCATGACAGCAGTTGAGAAAAGAAAGGTCTAGAGTTGGTCTCCAAGTTCCCTCATTCTTTGACACCAGAAATATCCTTGAATAAAAAAAAAAAAACTACCTACCTGATCTGAAGACATTAGTGATATGGAGGAAATGGGGATGTTTGGTTTACAGGATGAGGAGGAATGCTCTGAAAAACAGAGGGATTCACAATGCCATCTATAGTCCTGTCATATGATTCTCAGAAACCTTCTGTCTTACATAATCTGATGCCACTGAGGAAGACGACAGCCTAGACTCAGGGACAGTTTTAAAGGATTGTCAGGGTGGAAGGGAAGTCGGGGAAGTCTGAATGGACAAGTAGTCATTCTGACTTTTTGGACTGTCCTTCGTTCTGGGAGGCACCCAGTTTATTTTATAAGCCTCTTTGCCATTGCTTTTTAAAATTATGTTTGCTTGAACTTTACTAAGACTTATTAGTTTGCTTCTTGAAAAGGGGCCTGGATAAGAAGGAATGGTTATACTGAACTTAGAAAGGATGTGTTGAAAGATTACAGTAACCCCTTGAATCAATTTCCCTCTTTCATCATTTTTTTAGAACTTCAGCAAGATAAGGGCCATAATGTCTTGAGTCAACTTGCCTCTTTCATCAAATTTTTTTTCAGAACTTCAGCAACAGAAGGGCCAAACAGAACAACCTTGTCAAGGGAAGAATTTAAAAACTCAGCTTTAACATCTTCTGTTAAGTTTTCAGAACGTAACCAAGCAAATTGTCTCATAACTGAACCAGCAGCAGCAAATCTTGGCGCATCGTCCACGTAACCATAACAGTTTAAAGAATGTTTGGTCACCTAAAAAGAATGTTTGGTTAACTAAAAAGCAGACAAAATGAATGTAATTAAGTTTTAACCTCTGTAGAAGGAATGTTAACAATTAACTTTCTCATCTCAAAAGAAGCTAGTAAACATTTTAACCTGCAAGCCTGGCAGTTCAGGAGTCTGAAAGTTAAAGTAGCGAAAGAATAAACCTTCCCAGCCCTATCAAAAGCTTTCACATCCTTGTTGGAGGATACGGGGTTAGCAATCACAATATGTTTTGCAGCAAGTGGCTTTGCTAAAGAAATCACTGCAGAATCTGATATGGGATTAAAAGAAATATTATATGCATATATTTACTTATTTTTATGTGTTGAAGGTACTTCATATAACCAATCAGGCATTTTGGAAGCAGGTGGTTCACTGTCGCGCATAGTGCAAGCTGTTAAGAAAGCATCCTCTAAAGCTGATAAAACAGGAGGGGCAGCTACACACTTTGGAAAATTCAGCTGTAGCAAATAATGATATTTTTGCTTGGAGAGGGGAATTTCATTCTGTTTCTACTGAAACAAATCTTTAATCTTGGCAGTAGTATCAGAAAAACTACTTTGGATGGTAATCTCATGAAATATTTTCCTTAGATTCAGAAACTTCAGTTTGAGGAGAATTTACTTTGGAAAATCAAACCCATTCCATTCCCTGCTCTTCAGATGGAGAATCAGTGTCAGGATGAGTAGGAAATATTTTTCTTTTCCTACTTGAAGTCAGTGAAGAAAGATGTACAACACTAAAAGCAGACAACAGCTTCTTGCAAATCCCAGCAAGTCTTCAAACATGGTTTTCCTTTCTTTTCCTGAGAGACTTCCTGGAAAAGGACCAACCCAAGTCAGGGACACTAGCCTGGGAATCAGACACCTATGCATTTAAACTTCATCCGCTCCTTCCCCAACAGTGACAAAAGTGGTTTTCCCTTGCTAAGTGAGGATAATCCTACATCCACAGAAAATGATCCTTAGTACCTTCCAGAGGAGCTACACCACAAGGACCAAGACACGGTGATAAGCAGTCTGATGATCCAAGTCCAGCCACAGCAGTGTCAGCCTAACACCCACATTTTCTTCTTTTTCTTTCAGATGGGAGAAAAAAGAACTGGAAACTGAGACTGACAATTGCTCCATGGTTAAGCTGAGACAGAAGCTCTTAATACTAACCCTATAAAGTTTCCTGTATGATCTCAGTTGTTGGTCAAGTCCAAGACACTAAACAGAAGTCACCCAATAATGAAGAATAATTGAAGGCTTTAAAGCATAGGGCCACTACTGATAAAATTAAGGTCCACTCTTTTATGTTCCATATAACTCTGTGGATACCATTTCCTGATAAGCTACATCAGATGCAGTGAACAGAAGTTATATCCCACAGACAAATTAAATATGTTCATTATGTAGATAAGTACTGCACAGTAGCCTAATTTCCATGGGTTATATCCTGCAAATAAGACCACTGACCGAGCTTCAGAGCTTCAGGCACCTTTGGCAAGCCCTAACTACTGTGGGGCTTGAGGAGAACTGCATAAATACATAAATAAAAGGTTAGCATGCCAAAAACTTCACAGCTTTCTTACTGCCAAACTGTGCTACATGTGCGGGCTTAATGAAACTGACTGCTGATTATCAATTCTTCATGGCTGGCCACATAAGTACCCTTCTTCGGTGGAATACCTACCACTACATCATTGTTTTCGGAAGAAAAATGTGTTTTATTCTGTGAAAATACAAAAACATTTCCTAGCATAAAATGTATATAGTACCATGTACAATTAAGGAATTTTTACTTAGGAAATGCTTCTGTGAAAAAAAAAATAAAAATCTTTCATCTTTATTTTTTATACATTTATATGTAGAAAATTTTGTGTAAGAGGCGGGATTTTGTTCTTTTGTTGACTGTCACTGAAATTTTTATCTCAAAAGGGTCCCTTGTTGTGGTAGCAGACCTTTTCCCACCAAAGGAACTCTGTCCTTAGACAATGAATGATAGGAATCATTGTTTCCAGGTCCTGAGAATGTTGACACCATAGACTTTTTAGATACCTTTGGAGTTTCCTCATATGCAGCCTTGCATATGGAATTAGCATAATGCAAGAGGCCATGAACCCCAGAGCTTGCAGTATTTTCCTTTTAGATAGCTGGGTTTTTTGTGGCCAACAGTTTGAAGCAGGTTGTCAAATAAACTTGCTTCTCTGACGTGAGTAATGCCATCTGCGAAGTTGTGTTCAAGCTTGCTCCCAGGAATACAATCTGTTGGCAGGGTACTAGTTGAGATTTCTTTTTGTTGATGGTGTACCACAGTGAGATTAGAAGTTTCTTTACAAATGCCAGGTGTTGTAATAGCAAGTCTTGGCTTTCTGCTTGAATCAGACAATCGTTCAATTATGAGTAAATTTGAATATTTATCTGCCTGCAACATGCAAAGGCTGGAGCTAGACACTTTGTGAACACCCTGGCCGCAGTAGATAAGCCAAAGGGAAGTGCAGAGAACTGAAAGTGCATGGAGCCCACCCTGAAACATAGGTATTGTCTGCAGGATTCTCTTATTGGGATGTGCAGGTAAGCTTCCTTTAAGTCTAGGGTTGCCAGCCAGGCATCCTTGGCTAGCATAGGAAGAAGCTGTTGAAGAGTTAGCATTTTGAATTTTAGAACCACCAGAAAGGTGTTGAGAATAGAGAGGTCCAGGATAGGACTCCAGTTTTCTTTTCTGGGTACCAGAAAGAGTCTTGAATAAAAACCTTGTCCCCTTAGTTCTGTTGGGACAGGCTGAATAGCCCTGATACTGAGAAGACAGAGAACCTGCTGTTGGGCCTCCACCCATTGATTTGGGGGGGAGGTCTGGCCAACCTTTTGGGGTTGGTGGTGTGTGGAAGTGGAATCTGTATTCTTGGGAAATAAGAAGTTATGTACTCACCATAAACGCCCATCTGAGCCGGTATCTTCATTCTCTATATTTGTTGGGATACTGATCCGATCTCGGATCCCGAGAGCAACTCTATTATAGCATAGATCCCATAGCATAGATCTCCCCTTCCTAGCTCCTCCTCCCTGTGCCCCCTGACTGACCTCAGGAAGATCGACCTCCCATAGCACAGACCCCATAGCAATAACAATGTAGCTAAGGGCACACATGGAATCATATCGGTTAGGGAAGAGGGGGGATTTGGGGGAAGGGGAAGGAGGGGATAGAGCTGTGGTGACAATGAAGATACTCTTACTTAGATGGAACGCTATCAATCCCACATAACTTTACAAGTCAGTAGGAACTTCATTTGTCAGCAACCTGTGGGACCCTAAGGAAGCTACCTAAGTCTTGGTGGCCCTCCAAAGGACGCCATCGAGCAAAGACAAGCCAAAGGACGCACTCGGAATTTTAAAGGTGTGAGATGCCCAAGATGTGGCTGCGAAATGTCCTCCTGCGCGGCTGCGAACAAGCAAGATCCAAGTGGAAATCCTAGGCCGAAGAATGCAGATCCTTGAGGCATGGACATAGAATCAGCATGGACTCCTTTTGAGGTGCAGGCCTCCCCAGCTCTGATATGCTAAAAGAATTTTGAAAAAGATTTTTCGAGAGAGAGAAACTGATTTGGAGATTTACTTTTTTAAGTAAAGGAGATAAATAACTGCGTAGTTGTCTGTGTATCAGCAAAGCCTGCGATAAAACGAAGTTGTCTGTTATGAGTTGTAGGGGAAAAGTTTGTACTCTTTATTATGATTGGGGGGGAAAAACACTGACATTTGATGGACTGATTGATGTTCGCTTTCTGAAAATACCTTTGGGTAGAAAAGGGACGGTTGATTGGTAGGGTTTTTGGGTCCGGTGAAAACCTGTGATGGTTATTTGACAAGTAATTTTTGCAATTCCGAGCCACCAAGAGAAATGAAGTTATGTGGCCACTCAAAAAGGCTGTCTTCCAGAGAGAAATTTAATGGCAACCGTGGCCGGCCGGTTCAATGGGGGGACCAGTCACCTGGAGTAGACTAAGAGGAAATCCCATGCCTGTACTTGAGGAAGTGTCTAGGCCTAAGGGAAGAGGTGTACCCTTACACTCACACTGCACATTTGAAGTGCTAAGAGGGCCACACTTTGTGGAACATGGTACATGAGATTGCTGCCAGTTGTAGAAATCTGGGTGGGAAGAATCTCAGCCCCTGGTGAAAGAGAGAGGCGAAAAAAAGGTCACGCGGGCGATATCGGGCTGTAAAGGGTCTAAACGACGTACTTGCCCAAAGCTGCTTTCCACTTACTCCATAAACCTTCCTTTGACTGGTGAGTGAACTGGCTGAAGCAAGAATGGCTTTGACTGGAGAGGAGATCCCGGAGTCCTTGAGAGGAGAGAACTGTTTAGAATTCGAGATCAGCTTGAGGTTGACCAGGTTTGAATGGGAAGGGTCAGAGGATGTGGAGAGAGATGAGGACCCACGATCCAGAATCCATGGTGGATACACCAGGTGAGACTACAGGTAAGTGAACCATGTCTGACGAGAGCAGAAGTAATAACTGAGGATTATTTGCAAGCATGTTCTGGCTTTCTGTAATACCGAAGATCAGGGAAGAGGAGGGAAGGGCAAAGCAGACCGAGGGAGGGCAGGCATCAGCTAGAGTCTTCCTTGCCCCCGAGGGGATCAGACAAAAATCAGCGTACTTCTGTTTGAAGGAAAGGTGCAAAGATCGCGAACATGGTTGCCCCCATCGGCAAATATTTTGCTCTGGGCGACCTCGGTGGTTGAGAGACCACCAAGGTTGGAGGATAGAATGACTGAGCCTGTCCGCTGAATGTTGGACCGCCCCGAAAAGACCGTGTTGGCTCTCGGTGCTGGTGGAAAGAACCATGTTCACTGTTTGTCCTCGCGGGCAAGGTAAGACAGAAGTCCCCTGTTTGTATCCCCTGCTGTTGTTGTCATGTTGGAGAGACGCACTAGTGCCTGCTGTGTCAAAAAGAGAGAGACGTAGTGCCTGTAATGTGATATGCAAAGAGGTCTATCTACCTCACGCTGATATGCAAGAGGTCTCTATGTCGCTCCATGTGCCTTGGGAGGTCCCTGCCGGAAAATGCGGTGTACCTGTCCCCCAGGCTTAGAAGCCGCCCTGAAGGGACTGTGTGGAGGTGGAGGTAGTGGAGGACAGAGGGTTGGGAGGCTGGGAGACTTAGCAGGAAACAGGGTGGGACAGAGGGGTTGTGCTTAAGGAAATGGGGTGAGACAGAGGGCTAGACAGGGACCATTGTACCCTGCAGGTCCACTGTATAACCCTCATGTTCAAGTTGGCTAATGGCAGCAGAGGGATCACAGCCGCCATAGAGCCTAGGGCCCCTGTGAATCAATCTCACCAAGGAGTTTGCAGTTGAAGAATGGCTCGCACGCGGCAACATCAGGTTCAAGATCTATCTGGAGCTTCAAGCAGCATCTAAAAGCAATGTCTGGAATCCATAAATGCCCCTATAAAAACCAGCATCTGTGTAGGGGATGGAGGAAGATAGTCCCAACAGTGGACCAGAGGGAGCTGTAGAGTGGGCCAGGGGGGAAAAACAAAGCAAGTAGATGCCTTGTTGGGGCTGGCTGAAGCCCTGGAGGAAGGTATGGGTTGATGGTGATTCCCCTGGAGTCTCAGGTGGGCCGCTTAGGAATCTGTCCAACCTTTCTGGGGGCTGGCCTGAGACCGGCGGGAGGACCCTGAATGCCTGTCCCCTGAGCGTGAGGTCCGCATCCTTGAGGTCTGCGGACGGTCCACTAGTCTCCGATAGTACGCAGGTTTGAGGTCTATAGAGTTATTATCCAGTCGCCCTCCGCAATAACAGGTCGACGGATTGAGAAACGCGGATGGACCGAACTTTTCTTTTGGGTACCTGGTTTAGGAGAGAGAGGTCGACCTGGATGGTCAAGTCCTCTCGTTGGCACCAGAAAGGCTTTGGCCGCAAAAATTGATTGGTTCAGCGGCTGGGGACTTTGACTGGCTCTTTTGTGGGAATTTGTAACCCTCTGGCAGCGGTGCTGAATTTGACTGCCTGACGCCGGGAAGGTTTCTGAGCACCAGGTGCCACTATTGTTATGGACTCAAAATCTCTGATGCTTGGGATGCACCCAGTGATCTGTTGTTGCCCTCTCCCCAGGGTTCTCGTGCTTCACCTCTCAGAAGGTGAGCTGGATTGTCCCAGTCGGGAAACCCCTCTGGGTTCTTGGCGGCCTCCTCCTAAGGTTCTGACCCAAAAGAGGAGGACCCCTCTCTGTCCTGGGCAGCTGCCCTTCCCTGTCGCCCTTCGCCACGAGAGGACCTGCTATTCCTACAGACTGAGATTGGCTGCATTTTCGAAGAACATCTCTTCTTCTAATCTCTTTGATTCTGTACGCTGGACCTCTGGGGCTTAGGAGAAGGACTCCAACGGCAGACAAGGTCTTCCAGTCTTCTCGGCAGAGACAAGAGTTTCAATTCCGAGAAGTTGAACAGGCGGAGGTAGGCCTGTCTCATTCGCTGGTCGACGCTTTAAAGGGTTCCGGTAGTCACCCTGACGGAGCCAGCCTGGGTAGCCATGACAAGCCCGACCTCCCAGCCTGCTCTAGCGTCTCTGTAAGAGTAGACATCCTCCAGATAGAGGTATTAGGAGAAGGAGCGGAGGGTGGTAGTTCGGGAAGAGACACAGCTCAGAGTCTGAACCCATTGCCTCCTCGTTCAAAGCAGCTGTATTCCTTATGAGAATCCCGCCTGCGCATGAATAACGCGGGGCCTCCTGAAGTTCAAGCTCTCTCATAGAGAAGGTCACCGAACCTGAGGCCCCTCTTCAAGACGGCCCATCGCGGGTTCCTCCTTGCTGCAGGGATGAACCTGCATGCCTGTGATTGGGGTGCGGGGGCTGCAGCCACTAACAACATGGCAGCACACAGAGGACTTCTTGACTTTCTTGTGTGATCCTTGCGTGGGCCTAATCCACACCCCCGCTTTTTGAGCGGGTTTCCCACGGTGTCCGTTCTCACTCAAATGCCTCTAGACCATATGATCCACCAGGGGGCTGGGCGGGAGGGACACCTTAAGAGATAGATGGTCCCAATGATGTCCGCCTCCCTCAATAATGACTGTCAGGAAGCCTTGAGGCAGACCACCCTTGCCTGATTTTGAAAACTGATCTCGGATGTCTCCTTTGGAGACATCCCCGGGTGATCTAGGGAAGCCTTCCCCTTCCGATCCAGAAGGCAGATCTCATCCTGACTTCAGGGGAGTCCATGCAGGGGAAGATGTCTCTCGCCTTGAGAGTAATCTCAGAACCAGAGGGTCCGAGAGTCCTCATGGGCGGTATCCTGTTCCACTGGCCGGGGCCGGGGCGCTTGGGAGGGGCAGGCTGCCTCGAGGGCCGGGAGAGGTGAGCCAGAAGATCGGAGATCAAGAGCGGAGGAGCCTCGATCCGCCAGGCGCCCGGAAGTACCTCGACGTCGCCTCTCCATCTCCACAAAGCCGAGCGGAGCCTGACGTCGCCCAGATCGATCAGATCGAAGCCCGGATCCGAAGCCGGCTCGACCCGAGCCCGAGAACGCCGGATCCGGCGCGCCTGCCCGTGAAAGGAGCCGGACGGTTTTAAAGCACACCGGGCCCGAGCCCGGAATCTCTGTCGGACCCGGGATGGTCGGATCCGGGACAAACTCCGAGCCGCCAGTCGAGCCGACGTGCATTGCAGTGGGGCCGATAGATGACCTCAGGCAGACCAACGTGTCACCTGCCCGGTGCCCAGAATGCCGATCACCAGAAAGGCTGAGCTATAGGAGCCGGTCAGGATGTCGAAGCCCCCCAGAGGGATCGCAAAGCCACCCCATCCGCCCGGGGAGAGTCCTGGGCTCGCATCATCCGTCCATGCGCCATTGGGCATGCTACAGGGATTCTCGCACGGTGCCGATGAGTCAGAGTGGGGAGAGTCACCATGACTCGAGGAGGACCGATCACCTCCTCGGGTCCTGGAGAACAAGGGAGTCGGTCGGAGGGAGTGGGGAGATAGCCCTGACTTGGACGGGAAGCACTTCTGCGGGCACTGGCGAGGAGAGAGGTGCTCAAGCCCGCCGCTTTAACCCGACCCGATGTTCAATGAGCCTGTGTGAACGGCTGGAGTCCCGGTCGGAGGGTAGGAACCACCGCTATCAACCCAGGCAGGGCACCGGCACCGATGGCAAAGCAGAAGCCCAGGGGTAGGCCACCCGCCAGAACTAGCTTCTTTGGTCAGTGCAGGCGCCCTGGGGTTGAACGCCGCGGCAAATCAAGCAACACACCCACACACACACAGAGGTGTTCATAAAAGGGAAAACCTTTAAACCGTGAAAGTGCTATCAGCCGTGAAAGCTTGTGAAGGGTATAAGGTGCATTTTCAAAATTGCTTTACTCAGAAACATACTGTTAGAAAAGCACACTCACTCAGGCCCCTAAAAGAGGTCACACACACACTATTTAGGCACCAGCTGGGAGGGAGAAATATTTCAGGGTTAATAGGGCTATTATAATGAAGTTATAAAAAGATCTTATGTTCAAAACCCATTTTCCCTGGGTAATGAGTTCCCAGTTTTTTTGCATGCAGGGCGAGCTTTCCTCCTAAGGTAGCAAGTAGTTGAGCTGGGCTTGGAAGGATTAAGGTTAAGTCATTGTGCCATTTTTCCGTAGGGGGCATGGCTCACTACTCCCTGCTTTGGAAGTGTGAGCCCCCCCCCCCACTGCTTAGATCTGTGCGTAGCCTGAGACTGAAGTCTTGGTGGTCTGCTGTTTCTGGGTTTGGACTAAGAAAGCCTGGAAGGGACTGGAAAGGACCAGCTCTTTGAAGGCCAATGCCTACTGAATCCGGGAGGCTGTACTTGTAGAAAATCTTTAACAGTTTGCATAGATTTAGCTTTTTCCTCCATCCTTTTGAGGACTTCCTCTGTCTTGTTGCCAAAAAGGCAGTCTTGGTTTAAGGGTGCATCCAGTAATTTAGCTTTAACATGATCTGGCAAGTTTTGTTCCTTAAGCCAAGCATGCCTTCTAAGTACAGACCCAGTGACAGCAGCCCTGCAAGATGCTTCTAAAGCATCAAAACTACATTGCAAAGTATATTTACCAACTTGCTCTGCAGAATTCATTAAATCTTGCAAGTCTTTGTGTTCAGCACAGTCAGGAATCAACATCATTTTCCATTTAAGTAGTCCCACAATATGTCTCTGATACTTTATCATATGAAACTGGCAATTTAAAGCCCTAATGGCCAAAGTAGCAGAAGCGTATACCTTCTTACACCATCTGTCTAAGGCTCTAGAATCTGTATCAGAAGGGGTAGGATTTTTGGCAGCAGTAGCCTTAATGCCTTTTGGTCCTTTTGAAATGGTCTCTGGATCTGCAGTTGGATTCTTGAAGAGGAACTTGTGAGAGTCAGGTACTCTGTAGTACCTGTCAGGTTTTCAGGGAGCTGGAGGTAAAGTGTCTGGGGTAAGGCTAGATTCCAAGAAAACATCATCTACAATAGCCAGAACAGGAGGGATAGCTAGAGGCCTGTGTTGAGGCAGGAGGTAAGAATTCCCTAAGTCTCTTTTTGGACTCAGAATAGTCTTGGCTTTCCCAGCAGAAATGCTCCCTAAGGGTATGCAAGGTTTCACCAAAAGAAAAATCTTCAGGAAGGGAAGCAGAGGGAATGGAATCCTCTGCATCAGAATCCTCATAAGTAGACAAGGGCAAATCCTGGTAATCAGAAGGAGCAGAGATATCAGATTCCTGATAAGAAGAATCAGAATGAAAATCGGTTCTAGGTCTCTTAGAGGGGGAAGGCTGGCTTCCCCTAATTAAGGTATTAAAGTCTTCAACAATTCTAAGCATTTGTTTTTGAGGCATATGGGCCTAAGTCAGCGGTTTGGTCGTCGGTTTTCTAGGAGTAGTGCAAGTTTTAGGCCTGAGGAATCTGGTGCTTCTAGTTGGAAGCAATGCCGTGGTTTAATATGAAAGTCCGTAGGCCTGAATACACCCTCAGAAGCCGGTGCCTGCACAGCGACTCTGGACCCATCCAAGGTAGAGACATCCGCAGGTTCCATAGTAGAAGAAGCATCTCGCGGCATACCAGACTCCAAATGGGTCTCAGTAGAGGCCTGCAAATCTGTAGTAGCGGGTATCAGGGGGTGCAAAAGCGCCTCACTGAATACCGGCGGACTGGCGGCTAGCACGGAAGCGTCATCAGCAGTTTTGGACCTATGCAGTCTGTCTCTGTCTTTATCCTTACGTTTTTTCGGAAGATCGGTAGTTGGATGGCTTAATGAAGTCATTTTGGAGTACGGAGATCGAGAACGAAAGTATTTAGCTACAAAAATAGCTCGACGACAAATAGTTTGGGCATTGAACAAGGCACAAAACAGACAGCGAGGGACGTCCTGGTCTGGGCCTAAACAGGTGTCACAGTAAGAATGAAAATCTCTATGAGGTATTTGTTTTCCACAGGCAAGACAATTTTTTCTGACATTGGTTAGAGCAAGAAAAAAGGATCCCCGATGGGGTACTTATCTTTGTTTTTGAAGGCTTCGGGTCTGAAACTCGAAAACGAAAATTTCAAGAGTTGGCAGACCGGCACTTGCGAACTGCTTCGGGCACCGCACGGCAAGAAAGACTGGTGTCATGGCGTCGGCTGCAAGTTTTATACCCCTGACGACCGGATGTCATGGAAGAAGCAGCAGCATCCGATGCAGAAATCCAAAGACTATGGTATTCAGGCCGGCTGAGGGCTACCTGCAGGCAGATAACCCAAATGTGATGACACTATGAACATCAGACTCTGTTGATTCATTTCTAACCCCCCCTCACCCCAAGGAGCACCACTGCACCATCCAAAGCCAGATGGCCATCAGTCTCCTACAGAGATGAGCTACACCTAGGGTCTCTTCTCTTCAAACTAAATTTAGCCAGGTGCCTCCCCACCTCTTTCTACCAACCTCCATAATAAAACCATCCCCTACAACTTCCATAACCTCTCCCAATTAACTCCCTCACTCCAGACCCTGTAACCAAACTGTATTGTACTGACCATTCCTTCTCCTTTCTTGCATCCAAACACTGGCAATCCCTCCCTCTCATCCAAAAGAAGTCTGTTTTGCCACATTCAGAGCACAACTCAAAAGACACTGCCATCAATAATCTAACTGCAATTGCTTTTCCACTGGACATATCACCTAACCCCCTCCTCACTACCATCACTTCTACTTTGACCCTGTGCTCTTATCTGCTGCCTACCCTCTCACATGTAGTACTAAAATGAATCCACAAATTGTTTTTCTACTCTATTAGCAACATTTACATACTGTTTCAAGGGTCTGTGGGATTCTCTACCTTTTGGGATTACTCCACTATTGTGAATTTGTTCCATTTTTTTTTTATATAAATTTCTTCACCCAGGCTGTGCCTGCAAATAGTATCTTGAGAGCAGTGTACTACCCCAGTAAACAAAGTAAGTAAATAAATAAATTATTGCAATGTACTGTTCAATGCTGGAATTTTCCTCACTAAACTTTGTGGTACAAATTTGGCTTCCTTTACAACATAAGTAAATCCATGCAGACTTTTACAATATGGCCATGTGGCCACCAAGGTTTGCATGTATTTGCCGGAGTGATAATGTTAACAGCATACTTTATTGAATTACATAAACAATAAAAATATTCTTTGCAACATAGTTATACTCGAGTTTAAAAAATGTCCAATAACTTCAACAAAATATCCATATTCTTAAAAACACAACACTTAAAAGGCAAAAGAGTTGCAATTACATTAATCAGTCTACCTGTAAACTTATCCAGTAATCCAAATAATTAACAATTACATTTAGATGATGTTGAGATATTAGGAGGATTGAGCCTTATAATGTCTACAGAATCATTTACTGCCATAATAATGTTTCTTATAGCAATTCTTACAGCAAGCAATTCAAGACTGTACCCATGAGAAGGCTCACTCTTGCTACAGCAAGACACTGTGCAGTCCTAACATCCTTTCCCTCAGCAACATCTCCCTCCAATGGCCAGAAACCTATACTGTATCTCCCTCCAATGGCGAGAATCCTATGCCATACCTGAAAACATTATATGTGCATAGTTTGAGAAGCCCCACCCCATGGCTTAATTGCAAGTTTAACAAGTACTAGTAGAGAATCAAATTCAGAACTGTTGCTATATATTAATTTATTTCTTTGCTAACCAGACAAGTGAATTGATCCAAGGACCTTTTTGCAGTCTGTAGTATACAGCAGAGTAACAGGGCTTTGAGTCGGCACATGTAGGAGATATTGTTTAGGTCTTGTATGTTGTATCCTTTTAGTAAGGTACCTCTGTGGGTGTACACAGCAACACCTCAGTGGTGAGCTGGAAACTGAAGTAAAAGTGTCAAGATTAAATTGTGAATATCCCTGAATTCTCATCCCTGCTAAAAACAGAAGAAACTGGTAGCTTAAACATCCTTACAGGTTTCTAAACTGTAAAAAACTCTTGCTGTAGAGAACAGAAGAAAAGTGCAAGTAGACATGGAGGTAAGTATGAAGCAGAAAGAACATGAACATAAAAGGAAAGAGTAAATGTTATGCTGGAAGACAGCAGAGCTGTAAAATCCATCAAGGAGAAAGCAGATAATAAATAGAAAGCAAAGTATGGAAGTATATGGGTGCACACTGCTAGCAAATAATAAAATGAAAGCAAAGTTTAGGAGTACAAGTGCCCACTACAACAGCAAATAATAAATAGAAAGCACAGTGTGGGCATTTAAGTGGGCACTCTGCTAGTAAATAATGAATAGAAAGCAGAATGTGGGAGTATGAGCACTGGATGCAACAAACAGTGAAAGTACAATGTGTGTGTGTGTGTGTGTGTGTGTGTGTGTGTGTGTGTGTGTGTGTGTGTGTGTGTGTGTGTGTGTGTGTGTGTGTGTGTGTGTGAATAAATGTAGGATGGATTCATGAGACAGAGAGACAAAGAGAATCAGTATTTCAGAGATAGTCAAAGCAGTAGACTCAGCTGTTGTATGAAAGACACAGAAGCAGTAAAGATGAAGGGAATATGGTCAATTCATGACTCTAACAGAACAATTACACTCACAACAAGAAAAGAGGCAACACTTTACTTCAAAACCCCCAATTCAGAATATCACAGAGTGCATGGGTACTTCTTACACTGTTTAAAGTATCTCTCAAAATAAAAGCTGTTACTGGGATGCCATTTTGCCTTTACTATTTAGATTAAGTGAAATGAGTGTGACTTAAGTGACTAGGGAGAGTTATAACACCTTACTGCTGATTCAGTGGCTGTACATCTACTAGATTTTTTGTAGAGGCTCTGTGCTTTCTAATTTATAATGACTCAAGCCAGTTTATTTTCTTTAAGGCTAGATAATGATGGAGTGAGATAGGGATGTTGGACACGAGCTTCATAATTCACTTGTATGGCTTTGTAAAGTTTTGAGGTGTGAAAGGATGGTAAGCTGGTAACTATGCTGGATGCACATAGTACGCTAGACAATAAGTAATACTCGGGTAGTGGCACTTCTGCTCTGACTTCATCTGGTGACTAGATACCAGTGGAGTCTCCCAGAATTCTGTGCTGGGACCTCTCCTGTTTAGCATCTACTTGGCTGACTAACTTTGCAGATGACTGCAAGCTAGGAACAGTCACTGAATCTCCAAACGACTTAGCCTTCCTGCATGAAGATTTGTCCTAAATAAATAACTGGTACCAAAATCACAGCCTGAAACTAAATGCCAAAAAAATGCATTACTGTATCCTTTGCGAAGTCAGGGAACCACAAAACTGGCAATATGTCTCCTTTACTCAGCCCTCATTAAGCCCATCACTGAATATAATGCCCCATATACTGCGGTGGTGGTGCTGCAGTAGCATCGCCTCACAGTAAGATGCTGTCCGGTTCGATTCTCAGCTAGAGCGTCTTCTGCGTGGGGACATGCGTAAATGGGCGTACCTTCATTGAAGGTTGTGCATCAGGGCTGGCAACTCAGCACGTAAAAAATCTACTGCCAAGCATTAGCGGACCGGAGTTCCGCTGTGACGACCCCTAACCGGGAAAAGCCGAAAGACACAAGACACAACAACTGAATATAATGCCCCCTTTGGTACATATCTGTCCAGACACACACAACTGGAATGCCCACAGAGATACCTTACTAAAAGAATGCAAAGCCTACATAACATACCCTACATGGATCGACTCAAAGCCCTGTCACTACACTTTGTAGCCTATATACTGCTAAGTGGTGACTTGTGTCTGTCATTTAATGCATCTTCCGACCCAGTACTGATGGATTTACTGCATTAACAAGTCAAACAGCATAAGAAGCACTTGGTCTACAGATCTAAACCTCTTCAGCAACATCAACAGTACAGTTTGGAATGACAGGTATATCTTGCAGAAGATACAGCTGCTCTGGAACAGGTTCCCCAACCAATAAAACAAAATTCACCCCTGTCTATATTCAAGTGCAGCTTGGCTCTATGGATGGGAAACAGAAAATTTGCCCCATGACTCCCCCCTGTACTACTACATGGACAGAGACAGCTCCTAAATGCTTTACCCATGCATAGGTTCTCTTAAATTAGCTATAGGACTTCCCCCTGTACTACTACATGGATAGAGGCAGCTCCTAAATGCTTTATCCCATGCATAGGTTCCCTCAAATTAGCTATGATATAATTCCCAGTTATTCTCATTACATGTAATATATAATTATCAACCATGACATGGTTAACTATCTCTAACCAAATGGGATAGTTTAATTCAAGCACAAAAAAGGGAAACTGGCTAGCTTAAAATGACGTTCTGTGTAAACCTTAATATAACAACACTAAGTATGCCCTAGTTGTAATGTATCTAGTTTTATCTATTAGAAAAGGTTTAGCTCTATAAAACTTGACTTTTTTTTCTCTTTTTTTACTGCATAATTGTTTACCGCCTCACCTGCCAACCATCCAACCGACAGTCTTCCTCCAACTAGTCTTGAGCCCATTTGTTCTCTTGGTAGTGACTTCAAGGCCACCACCCCGACCACAGACTAGTAGATGGAGCCATCATCCAGGCTAGGAATAATGGTTGTTTTATCTTATCATTCCCTTTCCATCCGCTTTCCCTGCAACCTACATGACTTGTCTATTTCCTACCAGCAGCAGTACAGGCTGACATCCCGAGGGCCCCAGGGAGAGATACAGTATCAAGACTAACCATCTGCAAATGTAAAGCACACTGAATGACTCACACTTCCCTGCCACTGTCAGTTTCATGACAAGTCCAACAGCCCACAGAAAACTCTCACTCTCTCAGTCTTTCATTCTCACACATACTCGCTCACTCATTCTCACACATACTCACACACATACTCTCTCACTCATTCTCACACATACTCACACACAAGTACACAGCAGGGCACTTCTATTAGTTCCTTCCCTGGTGGCGGATATCACTACTCGTATTATTGCAAGGGCCTATTATGCCCTCTCCGTGCATGCATCTTCCAACTCATATGCCCCAAGAACTACTATCACTAACATGGTAGAATCAAATTGCATTCCTGTGTCAGCAAACACATCAGACCTGAACACATCACTCCTACCCAGGATGAGCAAGCTGGCATATGTGGCTCACTCCTATGTTCCCCTTGCCCAACTGTTCCAGTACCCAAGCTGTTACATGAACCCAGGACATCTGGGTCATAGTGAAGGCTTTATCCCTCAAAGCCACAGAGTGAAGCAGTATATTTTAACTGGTGTTAAGGACAATTTTACAGATGCACTATGTCAAGAGTCCACAATATCATCCAATAATTAGATGAAACTTACAGTTTCTACTGGACAATTACCTTTGATTAGCAATGCTGAAGCTTGGAAAAAACAATGCCATCACACAGTCAGAAGGAAATAATGTGGTACTGATTTCTGAAGAATTTAGATAATGGCCAGAAGATTCAATCCATGTCTGCATCTGAATGAAGCTGTTCTGTAGTTGAGTAGTTAATCTTACGGCTTCCTACAGAAATGTCAGCAGTCAAGATGCCAAGTGTTGACAAGCCAGAAAAAAAGAAAAAGACCAAAACTACGGGAGAAGAGCAAATGTGGAAGATCACTCTTCTCCTTTAAACTTCTTTTTTGCATTGGGCAAGCCTCCCTACACAACCTTGAAAATATATTATATTATATTATCATTTTTATATACACACACTCTCACACACACACACACACACACACACACACACACACACACACACACACACACACACACACACACACACACACACACACACACACACACACACACACACACACACACTCACACACACACACACACACACACACACACACACACACACACACACACTCTCTCTCACACACACACTCTCACACACACACACACACACTCTCACACACACACACACACACACACACACACACACACACACACACACACACACACACACACACACACACACACACACACACACACACACACACACACACACACACACACACACACTCACACACACACACACACACACACACACTCTCTCTCACACACACACACACACACACACACACTCTCTCACACACACTCTCTCACACTCACACACACACTCTCTCACACACTCTCTCACACACACACTCTCTCTCACACACACTCTCTCACACACACACACACTCTCTCTCACACTCACACACACACTCTCACACTCTCTCACACACACACACTCACACACACACACACACACACACACACACACACACACACACACACACACACACACAAACACACACACACACACTCTCACACACACACACCTTCCAACTGCAAGATCACCACTCATCGGAGAAAAGGGGATGTTCCAGGAAATTGTTAACTCAAACTTATATGTAAGAATGTTTTTTCGGCCATTCAGTCTTAGTGTTTCAGGACTCCCTCTAGCAGACCCCAACATTTCAAATGGTTATCTAGCCTTACTGATAATAGACCAAAGTGAAGTAGTCGGTGCACAGCATTAATTCTGATAGACGAGACTGCATGGTGATATCATGACTATAAAGAGTAAGCGGCCAAAGACAATGCCTTGTGGAACCTAGTATTTATGGGGCTTGAGAGGAAAGATGTACCAGCCAATAAACCACAAGGGGGCATCCTCTAAGATGGCTTCTGAACAAGTTCTAGGAAGAATGGAACAGACCAACTTGCTCAAAGAAGAACCAAAGTATATGGTGCCTGTCCATATCAAAAGCTTTTAACAAGCTTAAAAAGCTAATCCAAGCATTCAGACTGAAATGAACTTCATGTAAAGAAGATGTACAAGTTTAAGGGCAACTGTTTCAGTACCATGCCAGAGCTGAAAGTCATAGTTAAAGGGTTAAGAGCTGCAAATGTAAGCAGCATTTTGCAGTTATACTTTTAGGAGATGTTACAGAATTGCTGTCTTTATGCAAGGGCAGATCTGCACTCCTTAGATATTTGAGGATAACTACTGTCAGCAGCAGCAGCATTATCTGGCTTAAACTTAGGAAGAAGTTACTGAATCTCGAAGGGAAATACTGCTGTGGCCTGTAGTTTAGTCTCTTATACAGTGGGGTATGGGCAGCTATGAGAGGTATAGTGCAAGCTCTGGTTATGCTGCTGTAGCAGTCACTAAAGGAATTCATAATTTCAGCTGATGAGGTTTTACAGAGAGGACTATCCTGGTTGTTAATATTAGGTGTTATCCCTTTTGAAACCAAGTTGTAAAAGAATGGATTGTGTTTATCTATATGCTGGGTCTCCTGTACTGGGAAGTACTACTTAATACTAACTAGAAGTGATTAATCTATGTTCTTATATTCTCTTAAAGCTATACAGTTAAACCACATTTTGTTACAATCATATTTTTCTAGCCATGGCCTTTTTTTGCATAAAAGCATTAAGTGAGACTTACTCCCAAAACTACAAGCCTTCAGTTTTTCTATGTGGTGCGGAGGGATGAAGTCTTGACTAAATGCAGGCAACCTGAATTTGATTAATGGCCTGGGCACTAGAAGAATCAGGCAAGAGAGGATGGCAGCAAGCAGTATATGCTGGCTCACACATGGGGGGGGTGGGATGAAACTGGTTGCCCCAGCCAGTCAGCTAATTTGTTCTTGTGCAAGTGGAGGCCTGGAGGACCCCAATGGCATAGGGCTGGGCGTCATGGGCTTGGTGATCTCAAACCACAGACAGTAGCTGTTGTGGGGGTGGGGGGTGTTTATATAAGAATTCACAAAGAATATCCCTATAGTGATACAGGTGCCAAAAATAAAATGGTGCCCTGTGTGGTTGCAGCTGTGTCTTCTCATTTCTAGAGATTTGCATATTTTGTGTTCTTTTGTACAGTAAATCTTGAAAAAACAGTTTATGTGCTTACAATGGAAAGTACAATAATTTACAGTTGACAGAAGTTACTAGAAATTAAAAAGTCAAACTCTATATGTTGCTGGTCAGATGCCTTGAAGTCTGTAGAGTGTCTGGGGCCTACTACTTTCACAGAGCTACAACAGCTGGGTATTTTAACTTTCCACACTCTAAAGTGCCTGAAACTGGTAGAACAAGTTTCTGGAATATGCTGCACAAGAAAAAAAGAGAAAGAGATATCAGTGAAGAAGGAAAAGAGGCTGCAGAGCAGGTATTAATGTAAAGTTAAGAGCAGATCCCTATAGGTCTGTACTACCAACTACACTGCTAGCTAATGTGAGATCACTGGATAGCAAGATGGACTACTTGAGACTGGAACTCTCCAACAAGAACATGGTGGGAAATACTTGTTTATTTCTGATTACTGAGATGTGGCTATATGACAAATGATAGTGCAGTAAAAGTACAGTTGTGTACCTACCATAAATGTAGATGTTCGAGTGTATTCACTGCTGCAGTCATTACTCTTGGGTTATCCTGCTGGCAGACTACCCTCAGTCAGCCAGAATTCCAAAGTCTAGGTCCGGCATCGGTTGCTGTCGCCTCTTCCCTGACGTCAGTGCGCCAGGGGTATAAAAGATGCAGCCGACCCCATTTTCTTCAGTTTTTCTTGCCCCAGATGTCAGGTGCCCCCAAACTGGTAGGCTGAAAAATATGCCAATAAAAATGCATGCACAAAAATAACATTTCCTTCATCTACAAGCAAATACACCAAATAGGTTGTATAGGATAGAGAAGTGCAGATAAGTCCCAGCAAAGAAAAGGGGGATGGTGGGTGGGTAACCTGGACTGCAACAGTGAATACACTCGAACATCTACATTTAAGGTAGGTACACAACTGTGCTATGTTCGTGTTTCACTGCTGCAGTCATTACTCTTGGGTTGAATCCCAAAGCAGAGGATGGGTGGCTGGGCTAAATAGGATTAGGAGAGGCTATGAGGCCCTGCATGACTGCAGTGGCAAAGCCTGCTCTGGACTTAAAGTAAAGAGGTAAGTGGTAGCGCTTTGTGAAGGTGTGCACTGAACTCCAGGTTGAAGCCTCTAAGATGTCTTGGGTTGGTACTCCTCTGAGGAAGGCTGCTGAAGTGGCTGCTGCTCTGGTGGAATGAGGCCTAATGCCCTTAGGCACTGATTTGTCATGTTGAGAATAGCAGAAACGAATGCAATGGCCTATCCATTTAGAAATAGTCTGTTTTGAGATAGCCTTTCCTTGTGATCCCGCAGCATATGACACTAAAAATTGCTCTGTCTTTCTGAAAGCTTTAGTTCTGTCCAAGTAGAAGCGTAGCTTCCTGTGTATGTCCAAAGAATGCAGAATTTTCTCACCCTTGTTCTGTGGATTTGGATAAAACGTAGGCAAGTGAATGGTTTGATTGAGGGCCACACTGGACACCACCTTAGGCATAAATGTAGGGTTTGTCCGCAGAGAAACCCTGTCTGGATGAAACATGATGAAGGAGTTACAAGCACTCATGGCTGTGGAACCAGAGACTCACCTTGCAGAGGTTATTGCTAGGAGCAGAACTGTTTTCCAGGATAAGAATTTTATATCTGCTGTTGATGCTGGCTCGAAAGGAGGCAGTGTGAGTTTTTCCAAAACATAATTGAGTTCCCAGGCCGGAATTGGTGCTCTCCTTGGACGCCTAATGTTTTTGGCCTCTCTGAGGTACTGCCTTATTAAATGATGAGAAAAGATAGGTGGTTCCGCACTGTAATGGGCTGAAATGGCAGAGGCATGAATCTTAATTGATGAGAAAGAAAGGCCTTTGTTCAGCATCTCAGTTAGGTATTGTAAAATCTGAGGGATATTTGGTACACACGTGTCAGTGCCTTGTTCCTGGTTACAAGCACAGAATCTCTTCCATTTCTCTGCATAAGATTTTCTGGTACTGGGCCTTCTGGCCTCCAAGATAACATCCAAAACAGCTTTTGAAAGAGGAGTGTTCTGAATGGCTACATTATCCGCCATGCTGCTAGATTTAAGGTCCTGAGTTGGATGTGCGGGATCGGATTGTTTTGTTGGGTCAGCAAGTGAGAAGTTTGAGACAATATCCATGCTGGACCTTGAGACAAGCTCTTTAGGATTGGGTACCAGTGCTGGCGTGGCCAGTCTGGTGCAATCAGTATCATTTTTGGCTTCTCTTGTCTGACCTTTAGGAGTACCCTGGGAAGGAGAGGCACTGGAGGAAAGGCATATACTGTTAGATTTTTCCAGCTGAAGGATAGGGCGTCCACTTTCCATGCTTGTTTGTGATAAATCCTTGTGCAAAATCTCTGCAATTGGCAGTTGTGAGGGGAAGCAAATAGATGTCTGGGCATCCCCATTTCCTTATTATCATGCTGAAGACTTGTGGATCCAGTTTCCATTCGTGGGGATCCATGAGGTTTCTGCTTAGTTCGTCTGCCAGAGTATGTTTTTTCTGGCAGGAATTGTGCTTGCAGGTGAACTTGAAAAGCCAATGCTGTGTCCCATAAGGTCATTGCTTGTCTGCAGAGGGGGTAGGAATGTGTACCGCCCTGCTTGTTTATGTACCACATGACCGTAGTGTTGTCTGTCTTTATCAGTAACTGTCCTGGATGAAGCAGGTCCTTGAAAGCTGTCAGAGCATTTTGAACAGCTAGCATCTCTTTTTGAGTGATGTGAAGATGCATCTGGTTTGCAGACCATGTGCCCTGAATACATTTTCCTGCCATATGGGCCCTGCAGGCATAATCTGATGCATCCATTGTCAGTGTCTGTCTGGCTGTGGGTAGACTGAATGGCAGACCCTTGTTGTGGTGACAGGCTTCTGCCCGCCATCGAAACTCCTGTTGCAGGCAGGGAAGGAGTGCAATTACTGTCTCCAGGCTGTGGCAATGCGGAGTCCAAACACTTTTTAGATACCATTGTAGTTTCCTCATATGCAGTCTGGCATATGGAATTAGTAGAATGCAGGATGCCATGAAACCCAAGGCCTGCAGGATTTTCCTTGCAGATAAGTGGGTTTTTGTTGCCAATTTCTTGAAGTAAGTAGTCAGATGCTTTTGTTTGTCTGGTGTGAGATAAGCCATCTGGGCAGTTGTATTTAAGCTTGCACCCAGGAATATTATCTCTTGAGAGGGCACTAGTTTTGATTTATTTTCGTTTACTGTGTACCCTAGGCCAATTAGTAATCTTTTTACAAACGCCAAATGCTTCAGAAGAATATCTTTGTTCTCTGCTTGAATTAGGCAGTCGTCCAAGTAGGGATATATTTGAATTCATTTTTGTCTGCAAAATGTAATTACTGGTGCCAGGCATTTTGTGAAGACCCTGGGCGCAGTAGATAAGCCAAAGGGCAGTGCAGAGAATTGGTAATGCATTGAGCCAGCTAAGAATCGGAGGTATCTTCTGCAAGATTGTCTGATTGGAACATGCAGGTATTTCTCTTTTAGGGCCAAAGTTACGAGCCAAGCCTTCTTGCCCAGCATGGGCGGTAGCTGCTGTAGAGTCAACATCTTGAATTTTGGAACTTCCAGAAACGTATTTAGTATAGACAGGTCCAGTATTGGTCTCCAGGTTGTCCTTTCTGGATACTAGGAATAGTCTGGAGTAAAATCCTTGCCCCTGCTCTTGTTGTGGTATTTGCTGAATGGCCCTCATGTCCATGAGGGCTGTAATTTGTTTTTGTGCCTCTGCCCATTGATTGTGTGGCAGGTCTGGCATACCTTTTGACCTTGGTAGAGTGTGAAAATGGAACCTGTAGCCTTGGGACACTATGTTCAGGACCCATTTGTCTTGGGTAACCTTTTGCCAATTTGAGTGCTAGTTTTCCCCCCTAAGGAGGCTGCCAAAAGAAAAGTGCTTGGATCTGGTAGAGGAAAGTCATTGGGACCATTTCCTGTAAGGCTGTGATTTGTCTTCTCTGCTTTTGGAGGTAGGAGCACCCCATTGTTTAGGCCTGTATGAGCCTTGGGGCTGAGATCTGCCTCTGGGATGCCTGTATCTGCCTCTTTGTGGCCTGTCTGACACTGGAAAGGACCAATTTTTAGAAGGCCAGTTCCTGCTAAACCTGGGTGGCTGTACCTGTAAGAAGTCCTTGACTGTCTGCATGGATTTTGCTTTATCCTCCATTTTTTTCAACACCTCTTCTGCTTTAGTACCAAAGTATTATGCTGTAATGGTGCATCTAATAATTTTGCTTTAACATGATCAGGCAGATTTTATTCCTTTAACCAAGCATGCCTTCTAATAACAGTACCTGTAACAGTGGCCCTGCAAGAGGCCTCCAGTGAATCATAACCACATTGCAAAGTATGCTTTCCCACTTGCTCAGCTGCATGCAATAAATCCTGCAATTTCCTTGTTCTCTGAACATTCAGTATTTGTCAACAATTTCTGTTTACGCAGTGACATTAAATATTGCTGATATTTAAGCATATGAAACTGACAATTTAAAGCCCTTACAGCCAGGGTAGCAGAAGTGTAGACATTCCCCCCCCCCCCTTTGTCTAGAGCCCTATAATCCCTATCAGAGGGGACAGGGTTTTAGCAGTGGAAGCCTTGACCCCTTTGGGACCCTGAGATATAGTTTCTGGGTCAGCAGCAGGGTTTTTATATAGGAATTTATGAGAATCCGGGACGCTGTAGTATCTGTCTGGCTTAGCAGGTGCAGGGGGTAAAGAGTCAGGGGACAGGCCGGACTCTGAAAATACATCATCTACAATGTCTAGAACAGGTGGAATAGCAAGGGGTATGTGCTGAGAAAGGAGTAGAAAGTCTCTGAGCCTTAGATTCAGAATAATCTTGGCTCTCCCAGTGGAAATGCTCCCTTATGGTATGCAGGGTTTCCCCAAAAGAATAATCCTCAGGAGGAGAGACTGAAGGAATGGATTCTTCAGCATCAGAATCCTCATAGGGAAGCATGGAGTAATCCTGTTCAGAAGAGGAATCAGAGTAAATAGAAACCTGTTCAGAAGAATCATACTCTGTCTCTTGCCTAGGCCTCTTATCAGCAGGGGGATGGGAGCCCCTGATCAAAGTAATTAGGTCTTCGGCCATTTTGAGCATCTGTTTTTTAAGCATGTAAGTCTGAGCAGGAGAATGCTGTACTTGTTTCTTTGTCTTTAGAGCTGCTTTAGTCTTTGTCTTTGAGGCTGAAGATGGCTTAATATATAGTTGTGTAGGTCTGAAGACACCCTCAGAAGCTGATGCCTGCTCAGCGGCTCCAGACCCATCTGAGGGAATGACTTCCAAGTGTCCAATACCTTGAGTATCCAGAGGCTCAGTCGGCTACACGTGGGAGTCGGAAGCGGCCTGTGGCTCTGAGGTAGCAGGCGCCAGGGGCTGCGAAAGCACCTCACTGAGAACCGGTGACTGGCCTAGCAGAGGCCTCGTCAGTTTTGGACCTCGGATGCCTATCCTTTTCCTTGCGTTTTTTGTAAACTCCGGTTATCGGCTGGTCCAATGGCATTATATAATTAAACATCCGGCCAAAGTAATGAAACGCAAAATCGAACAGACGCTTAATGGTGCGTTGGTTAAATCTAGCACAAAACCGACAGCTAGCAACGTTGTGATCAGGGCCTAGGCAAGGAATACAGTAAGAGTGAAAATCCTTATGAGGTATTTGCTTTCCACAAGAAATGCAATTGTTAACTTTTTCTGACGTCGGTCTGGAGCAAGAAAAAAGTTTCCCCAACGGGGTACTTAACTTTAATGAAGACTTCAGTTCTGAAATTCGGATTTGAATATCTCAAGAGTCGGCCGACCGGTACTTGCGAACTGCTATTGCTTCGGGCACCGGGCGGCAAGAAAGACAGAAGAAAATGGCGTCGGCTGCATCATTTATACCCCTGGCGCACTGACGTTAGGGAAGAGGCGACAGCAACCAACGCCGGACCTAGACTTTGGAACTCTGGCCGACTGAGGGTAGCCTGCCAGCAGGATAACCCAAGAGTAATGACTGCAACAGTGAAACACGATGAACATCTTAGAGAATTTTATACTCTTTTGTGAGACAAAAAACATACACTGTGTGGAAAGGCCAGAGGAGGTGGAGCCTGCATCTATGTTAACAAAAGATGGTGCAGCAACTGTGAAATCATACTATCACACTGCTGTGAGAACTTAAGAGTTCCTGTCTATTAAATGTAGACCATGTTAACAGTTGTGTATATCCCACCTAGTGCTAATACCACTGAGGCTATAAATAAACTATGCAACCACATGGATGAGCTGCAGAGCAAATATCCTGACTTTGTACACATGGCAGCTGGTGACTTTAATAAAGCAGATTTGAAAGAAGTACTCCCACACTACCATCAGTATGTGGACATTTCTACAAGGGGTGATAACATCCTGGACAAGGTGTACATAAACTTAAAAGACAGCTTATAAGGCAGTGCAACTTCCACAAATGGGAAACTCTGACCATTATACCATCTTGCTACTGCCAGCTTACAAACCTGCACTGGTTAGAGAGAAACCCACAAATAACAAATCAGGGTATGGCCCGAGAAGGTGATGGAAGCCCTCCAAGACCGCTTTGAAAGAACCAACTAGGATATGTTCAAGGAGGCAGCCACAGAGAATCAACATCTGAACACTGATGAATACACTGAAGTAGTGATGGCATACATTTCAAACTATTTTGATGGGGTAACAAATACCAAAAGTATTATCATTAGAGCTAACCAGAAGACATGGCTCAATCCTAAGGTGTATAAGCTTCTGAAGGAGACAAATGCAGCTTACAGGGCTAAGGAGAAAGCAGCCCTAAGTGTAGCAAGAGATGATATGTGGAGGGGTATAAAGGAGGTTAAGAGGGAGTGTAGCAGAAAGGTACAGAGCCACTTTGAAGACAAGAAGGATGCAAGGAGACTATGGCAAGGCATACAGGAAAACACAGGCTACAAAATCAGGTAGATACATGGTTTCTGGGAAGGAAAGGGTATATCAGAAATATCTTAGGAATGGTACCTGGGACAGATGGGAAGGCTAAATCACTTAGGTCTCTTCAGCTTCATCTGGACATCTGGTCCACTACAAGGAGGAAGTGAGAGGATAGTCTTGATGTTTTTGATGTTTTGCTACTTTTTTCTAAATGACTTCCACTTACAACTTCTACTGAACAGATTCTATTTTACACTAAAAATCATAGGTGTGTGTGTGAACTGTTATTTATATATGGGGACTGGCTCTTATCCTGCTGAGACTAAACTAACTACTGCTGTGATGTGATGATATTCTTCTTCTTACATAGTTACAGGTTTTCATAGGCTAGGCTTACAGAAACAGTCTAGGTCTAGGTGTTGAGGCAGAAACAGAACTGCATAACAAAACAACAAACATCATATCCCTGAACTCAGAAAACGAAAATTATAAATTTTTGCATAAATACCAAAATAGCACAGTAGTTCTTATTTTGAATATGAATTTAATTTCTTATTTTGAATATTAATTTGTTAACCAAGTAAGTGACCTGGTCCTTCCCAGGCTAAAGCAGTAAAAACATAAGGGTATACACAACAGGCATTTATGGCCAGTCATCCAGCATGTGCACAACAGATATAGAGACAAGGACTGATACCTTCTTCATTAATTTATTTACTTTCAGACACCCAATTTCTAACCTATTACTGGGGCGCTCTACAACTTATACTAATGTATGTCTAGCTAAAAGTGCACAACATTTTACATTGCAACATTTCAAAATAAATTACTGCAATATGTCTGCATATCTAGAATACAAACGATTAAAATTCTCTATTTAGCTAACCGAAGACTGTGTGAGTGAACAGAAGGGACTGACTTTATATGCAGGGAAACTACTCAGCTCAACGCAGTAAGCACTGCTTGAACTATATGTGGATAATGTGCTTATACATGCTGTCGAACCTTTGCTTAGCTATCACAGTGTTCAGTTAAGGATAAAACTACAAGGGAAACACTTCAAGAAGAAAAAAGAACAGAAAGGGTTGCTACTGCAAATGCAGCCCAGCTCCTAGAGAATATACTACCAAAGCATGCACATAACACGGGAATCTGTTGCAGGCAGCAGAATTCAGTTAATTACTCCACATGCAACATTAAAACAGGTCTCCATTCTCTAAGATGTACTAATGTTATCTTAAAGAATAATATTAGAAAAAAAAAGTATAGTGGCAAGAGTCATTACACAGTTAACGTCTTACACGGTAACTACTTCTCCACTGCAAACTGGGGACTAAGTGGTACTCGGGAAGTAATGACAACTGTGTAGAGTGAAGAATAATGAGGGACATAAACAGCAATCCTGTACTTCCTGCATCCTTCAAAAGTTTGTGGTATGCATTGGCCCTCTCAAGAAAGAGGGCCATTACTGGAAAATACATCCAGATCTTAGGGGAAAAAAGAAGCTGAGTAAACTTAAATGCTGTAATTCACAGTTATAGTGACTCCCATGAAAAAGGATACAGTATCATACACAGCCCTAATTTTTATTGTAAGTGATCACGGCCTGTTCCCTTTCTTCTCTTACTTTCTGCTGTGCTCTTTATGGAATTTCTATGAGAAAGAGAGACATTTGTTACTGCAGGGTGCAACAAGCCTTTTAAGGGGGAGGTTTGAACCAATAACGAAGAAATTAAAAAAGCACACTGGTTTAAGCAATGCAGTAACCATCTATGACTAAACATTATTTAATTATTAATTGATCATTCATTAAGTTCCTTTCCTGATACCCATTTTAAACCTATTATTTGGCTGCAAATGCACCTCTTGGCTCTTTGTTTCAACAGCAGAGTGGAGCTTAAGTTATGAAGATGATGAATAAGAGGCTATGAAGAGAATAGATGTTGAAAACCTTAAAATGTTGTAATGTTCAAAAATAAAAAAGTTTGAGGGCCACAGATTTGTTACATATGACTGCTTTACAATGGAGTTGGCAGTTACAAGGTGAGTTTCCCAGCAAGGGACAGCCAGGCAAGTAATCAGCTGCTGATGACTACTTGCAGGTGGGGAGTGACTACTCAGAGACTGCAAAGGGCTTTTTCCTCTGCTTACTTTTGATACCACACTGCTACAATGTTTATGTATTTACTTTTTTGCTGTGTGCCATCCGTAAACTACTAAACCACATCTGATGTTGCTTTCTCTACACATCAGAAAAACAGTATTGAGGTGGCTGAAACTTGTGTCTTTTCTTCCTTTTCCATGACTTCCAAAACTGCCTTAACTTCACAGCCAAAAATACATGAAGATTGACTGATAATCACAAAGGTCAATAAAACAATCTGAGCCACATATGCCTGCAACCTGCGATACTAGATTCTTGCAGCACTGGCCAGACTTTTGGGGAAATTGTAAATCACTCGTATCATAAGATTTACCATGAGTCTTCCAAATGGACAGACAGAATCAGCAACAAGGATAGTACAAGGATTCAAATGGAGAGATGAAATCAGCAACAGAAGGGTAGTACTGCTGGAAAAAGAAGTTATGTTCTTACCATAACATTCCATGTGAGTTGTTCATCTCGCCTTTGTTCTTTACACGTGGGTTCGGAGCCGATCCTTCGGCTCCGAGTCGGCCACTTTCCAAGCTCAAGATCTTTGAGTAGCTCGAGGCACAGTCCCTATCCCAGGATGCTCTCCTGCCAACCCCAGATCTAGTTTGCTGAACCAGTAAGAAAAAAAACACACTAAGCAACCAATTACAAAATTGTACATAGTACATAATTATACAAGAACAAACGAACAGTCCTGGATAAGGAGCCTCTTCAGAACAAAACCGAATGCACCAAAAAACAGATGAGGCTCGCCACAGCAAAAATATAAAACAAGAACCTTTAATAACTGCAGTATAAAGTAAGCGCTTTCACGTACACATAATGCTTCTTCAGACTTTAGCAAATGCACTAAAACACAATTCATTCAAATAGTACTACATCCAAATTTAGACCAGTCATGGCCAACTTGATTACATCATCATAAACATCTTATTAAAACATATTAAAAACACATGATGAAAAAATAAAAATGTCTATAAAAATGTGTAAGCACCTAAGATGCTCTATAAACTAAAACATAAAAATATTAATGTGAATAGGCACGTGCTGCTAGAAAAGATTTTAATGTCACTTTCTCATTAAGTCCATGCCCCTTGTGACTCTGGAATTTTAGTATCCGCCTATTCTCACACTCCTCAGTGTGATTCCTAATGTCACCTAATCTATCAGTCTTCTTGATCAGTTCTAAAACACTAAATTTAAACTTACACCCCTACATTCAGAACATGTCTGGCTAATTTACTGCGATCATCCTCTCTGTTGATCGGATATGCATGTTCTCTGACACGTTCTCGAAGACCTCTATTCGTTTTGCCTATATAAAAAGACAAGCATGTCTGACAAAACAGCCAGATACACTAAATCTCTACATTTACAATCAGCATAGAAGTTGAATCTATATTCATGACCTGTATCTGGATGTATAAAATAATTATTACCAGACATATAAACACAGAATGTGAGCGCTGATAGGGCTTGCCAATGAACTGCTCCCTGTCACCCCGGTTCTGCGGACCCCCTCTGCCACCTGGGCGGCATCTACCATTACAACCCCCTCCTCTGCCCCTGGAGGGGGGTTCACTACGTGTGTTCTGGAAAGCTCCATGGGACTTTCGGAACCACATTTTTCCACCTTTCTATCCTTTGGGGTATGGTCTAGTGGGCGTGGAAAAACGGACTCCTACGGCAGATAGAGTCTTTCTTTCCTGCTCACACCTAGTGAGCGTCTCCTTGACTTTAGGCCCAAACAAGGAAGAGCCATCAAATGGGGTAATAACAAAGGAAGACTTTGAAGGCTTGCACAAAGGAGCATAAGCGCATCCAGGATTGTCTCGGCAGAGCTATCGCTGAATCTGCTGCCCGGCTCGATCCATCAGCTGCATAAGAAATGAACCGCATGGACAAGTTCACAATAGAATTAAAAGTGTTAAGCTGTGCCGTCACTTTCTCATAAACAGCATCATCTGTTTTGCCCTGTAGAGTATCTCCAAGCTTTTTGAGGAGATCTCGTTGAAGACGGGTAAAGTGGGTTAAACAGTTGAGCGATCTCACTGCAAATGTCGCAGAACTAAAGATGCATTTCCTGTATCTGTCCATCGTCCTAGAGTCTTTATTAGGAGGATGAACAGAAGAAGAGGTTTCTGATATCTCTTTCTTGGTGGCCGCCGCCACCACCATGGCATCAACGGGGGCACCCTTCGTAAGAAAAGACCTGTCTTGAGGGGAGGTGACATATTTGTTGGGCCTCCGAGGGACCAGTTCCATGGTATCAGGAGACTCCCATGCCCTTCAAGCGACCAAGTCCCTTAATTCGTGAAAAGGCGGAGTAACCCAGGAGGTGGAAGGTTGAGACCCAAAGGCCTTCAGGAGCATTGACTCATCCTCAGTAGGGGTAAGGGACTGCCAGTCACCCATCTGCCTTAATATTTCCAGGATGTTTGCAAATGAGACATCCTCAGAGGAGGACCATGGCGACCCTTCTGATTCCTCTAAGTCAGTGTCTGATGTCAAGGATTCCGGAGGGGAATCCAAATGCCTCCTCTTGCACAGTCTCTTTCTGGGGACTTCATCAGTGGGGGCATCTGGTGAAGTCTCAGTCAAGCAGGGGTCACCCAATGGGGTTACCTGAGGCTCTGGGTCTTGACGCTTGGTGGGGACCTGTGGTGTAGGGACAGAATGCAGCCCTTTAGGGGAGGAAGAGGAAAGATCTGAAGAGGTAAGGGTCTCTGCAGACACGACCCTCCTCATGGCATCGAAGGTACCGGTTTCCAGACCCAAGGAGTCTGCCGGACTGCAACCTCCCAGGAGCCGAGACCACAGGCTCTGAACCAGAGGACGGAACCAAGCTCATCTGCACCGAAGCCCCAAGAGGGAGAGTTGGAACCGAAGTGTCGGTTTGACTCTCTCCCCAGGAACCAGCAAGAGAGTGTCGGCTCCGAGACTCTTCGATCGGAACCGAAGAAGTCAAGGTTGACGGGGTCAAGGGCACTGGAACAGGCCTCGGCTCCGAGGGTTCCACCACTATCAGATCCTCTCTCTGGCCTCGGAGGAGCAGCAGAAATCATGGTGGGGGGGTCGTAGGCTTGGAAGTCAGTTGGGTCGAAGCTGAAAGCAATTTGGCCAGGGCTGGGTTAACCAAAAGTCTCTGCACCACACGGTCCACATCAATGTTGGAAAGGGTACCGGAAGAATGGGTCGAAGGAGCCGAAGAAGCCACCGACTTACGGATCGGGGACTTTAAAACTTCCGACACCGGCTCCAACACTATGATTTGGCTCCGAGGTAAGATTTCGGTGCACGGCTCTGAAGGCTGCGGAGCCGGCGACCAGTCTTCCCAGAGGTGCTCAGAACAGAAGACTTGTGCTCCGATAATACCTTAGAAGACTTCAACCCCTTCGACGACTTGGAGGTCTGGTCAGTCTTGTCTAATGCTTCTTGAAAATCTGGCTTCAACAGCCCTCTATCCACCAATTTCCTTCGCCTTTCTAATAAATCCCTGCCACTGAAAGAATGGCAGATAGAGCAATCCTCTTGCAAATGTAGTGGACCCAAGCAGTACACACAAGAAACGTGGTTATCGGTGATGGACATCTTCTGTCCACAGTCACACCTTTTAAACCCTGATTTTTGTTTCTCAGACATATCAAGAAAACACATAAATATCAGATCACTGATAAACAATGATGTCAATAAAGTCGAAAAACCACTAAGAACTCCTAGGAAGTCCAGATCCCTGAACTGCAAGTAAAATGCAACTCAAGAAAGGCTAAAGGCCTAGGAGCAACCGCTCCAAATTAGAAAGACAAAAATATAATATACAGTTAACGCACTGAACAACAATTACAAGAAATATGAGAAGTCTCCCAAATATCAGATCCCTGATAGTCTAAATAAGTAATTATATATTCTTCTACGAAGAAAAAAAAGTTAATGGCCTGAGCTTCCTCCGAAGATTGTGCGATCCATTGCAGCGGCAAACTAGATCTGGGGTTGGTAGAACAGCATCATGGGATAGAGACTGTGCCTCGAGCTACTCAAAGATCTTGAGCTTAAAAACCAGGCAACTCAGAGCCGAACCCAAGTATAAAGAACAAACGGTGAGATTGAACAACTTCACATCTGATGTTATCCCCAAGTCTTCGAGAATACCTTCACATGATGGATCCTGTACTTCATTTATTTTATTTTTATATATTTATTTTTATGTATTTATTTTTTTTACAAAATCTCACCAAAATGAAACCAACAAATAGACTGCATTTTATACATTAAAGAGAACGATATGTCAAAAAATGAAATAGAAAACTGAGTGCACAAGTCTCAAGATAAAAAGAAGTGCCCACTCCTAGTGTACACACTGGTGCCAGGACAGGGAAAGAAGCAGTGCAGAAACCTCAGAAGATAGAAACATTCTTACCAGAGGGCTAGGCCATGCTGAGGAGTTAGGGTGAACTACCTGTGGTAAGTGACGCAGCCCATAAAAAAAACAAACAAACAAATGAAAGGCCAAGCAGGAGGCATACAGACAACAAAATTTATTTTATTTTATTTATTTTTCATTTGTTTACCGGGCTTGTCTAACTGGATATATTTCCATTTTCAGTAGAGGCCCGGGGAGAAAAGCTCCAGCTTAGTAAAAAAAGAAAAAAAAATACACATTTTTTTTGTCAAAAATTAAACAAGCAGGCAAAAGAAGAAGAACTAGACAGTATAAATACAAATGTATAGAAAATATACAAGTCAGAGGAATATACATTCAGAAAAGACATGGTCTAAATACAAAAAGTACAAGAAGGATAATAATGTATACAATTTGTCAGATTGATTGACAGGCAAAAGTATTCTATAGTTAATAGTTGGAAGCAGAAAAACAGATTAGAAAGCAAATTAGGAGAGCAGTTTTGATGAATGATGAAATGAACTGTTGAGGATAAGAAATTGAATATGTATTGTTACAACTATGGAACAAATCCATAATTTCCACACAGAGGATAAATATCAACAGTAAGAAAGAAATTACAGGAAAGAAAAATATTTGCACAAGAAAAAAATCTAAAGATAATAATTTAAGATTTTTAATGTAACAGATCACAGCAAAACAAATTTCCCAGATAAAGAAACACTGAGCTGCCTGGAAAAGGAGGTTTTAGAGGGAATGCTACAAAATACAGGGGAAAAAAGGGTTATCAAAAGTAAAAAAAAAAAAAAAGAAAACTGGACATAGAAAAGAAAAAGAAATCTGACATGGTGTGATATCTAAGCCATATGAATGAGTATGAAAAATGCAACTCCAACGACACTTGAAAAATACATCCAGATATGTTAAAGTTCACAGTAAAAAAATAAGATCACAAAAGTGGTAAAAAAATGTTTAGCAATGCAAAAATGAAATACAGAAATCAAATGAACAGACCAACTGCGAAGTGAAGGATCTTATGTGGAAACTCCAACAGAGGCATAAATACACAGATGGTGGTGCAACAAATGGTGCAACATGCACCTGAATAAGATTTAACTAAGGCTGTTGTTCTGTAACCTTCTGTAGGACACTCAAGTGAAGTCCAGTTAAACTGCACAGCAAGGCGAAACAGCAAGTAATGGAGCACAAAGAGGATGCTCTCAGTCTAAAAGAGAACGGTCTTAGAAAATCCTGCTTGATTAAACGGAAATGAACGAAAGAAAAATATTACAAAAAGTGAGTAAGAACCCAAATGTTAGAATACTGGTAAAACATAAGGACACATTAATTAGGACTATTAAAAGAAATTCATGATATATAACAGAAATAAATGGAATAATCTATTCTGTATCTAAACTAACAACATATAAAGTATTACCACAAAACTGCAGAATAACAAAACACAGAAACAAGAAGAATGCCTTACTGGAAACAAACAGAGGGAACTATAAAACAACTAAAAGAAGAAGTAGAAAAGGAACCATATCATAAGTAGGTACTAGGCTATTGGCCCTAGGGCCTATATAGGCCTAGCCAAACGGTACCCTGGCTTTTGCCACCCAAGAAAATTATTTTCCTGTGCCCCTGTCAAGCAGAGCCACAAAAGTGATCCCCAGGATGAATTTCCTATCTCTTTTTCTTGAAGAGTGCTAATGAGGAGCTTTGTTTGATATAGATAGGTAGTTTGTTCCAGAATATGGGAAGTCTCTGGGACAGGAATTTATCCCACCAGCATGTTCTGTTTATTGTGGTGACAAGGTTTAGGTCCCTAGAGCGTGTAGCTCGGAGGGACTGGGATTTCTTTAGGTGGAGCATGTCCAACAGCTATGGGTTTGACATGTTAGGTAGAGATTGGCTCTGAGTAGGCAATATGCAACAGAGTAAAGCTGGAGTTTTTTGAGACCGTCTGCTTAGGGTATCTGTTTGAGGCTGGTAATCCTCTTTGTGAGGTATTTCTGTGGCTTTTCCAGTTGTTGTAGATGTCTTGTGAGGTACATACCAAAAGGGGCGTTGCACTCTATAATGGGTCTAATAAGTGATGAGTAGAGGGGAACAATGACCTCTTTTTTCCAGGATGAGGAACCTTTTGTGATGAGGTGTGCCACGTAGAAGGATTTCCTGACTACTGTGGCGATGTGATTATCAAAGGAGAGACTACTGTCCACCTGTGTCCCAAGTTCTCTTATCACACTTTCGGTGTTAAGTAGGGTCCAGAGTTTGGAGATTACCAATGTCATTGTTTATATGTTCCATGATGATACATTCCATAGCCTTGCAGACCAGGCTCATCAGGCTAATGGGGCGGTAGTTCCTGGGGTCCATGGTGGCTCCCCCTTTGTGGAGTGGGATAACCGTTGCTGTGCTCCATTCAGTGGGCACAAAGCCAGAGGTAAGGCTATAAATGAACATGGTACTTAGGTGGGGTGCCAGTTCATTCTGTAGTTCATGTAGAACGCAGCCTGGGATGCTGTCAGGTCCCATGGATGCTGTGTTCTTGGCTTTGGAGAGTGTGTTTTTTTACCTGTGCAGCCGTGATTACAGGAACTTTGCATTCTTCGGGTATAGAGATGGGCCCTTTAGGGGATGAGAGAGGGGTAAAGTTAGCACTGAACCTATCTGCCACGATGTTGGCAATATCAGCTGGTTCTGTATATTTAGTGCGATTGTGCTGTAACTCAGAGCAGATCTGAGTATTGCCATTGAGATTTTTGACACAGCTATAGAACGCTTAGTGGTTGTCTTTAGAATCAGTGGCGATTTTGTTTTTGTAACTAGCTTTGGAGGATTTTATGAGGGATCTCAGCTTCTTACTGAGGCTGACCACGGAGTTCCTCCAATCATGGGATTTTATACTCTTTTTTGCAACAGTTTCTTTCTTCTGTTGTAGAGTTTGTTTATGGCAGGGGACCACCAGATTGGCTTCCTTTTTTTTTAGGGATTGCACGATCCATGCACTCGTGTAAGTGCTTATAAAGTGCAACTGTATATGATTCATCAGTCATCAGTCGTACCTCTATTGTCCATCAGCATGGGTGTCATGAAGTTGGCCACTTCTGTCTTAAGAAGCGTGAAGTTAGCGTTGGAGAGATTTTTTACGGTGGTTTCCCTAATGGGGGGGGGGGGTGGGATGTGGATGTCTAGGGTGATTTGCTTGTGGTTGGATCTGACCAACGAGGAATTGACCTCTGGTGTGGAACACCGGTTGCCCATGTTGGTAATAACCAGGTCTAGGATACTGCTGCCCCTGGTGGGGGTGTGGATAAGTTGATCCAAGGCGTTGGAATTTATGAATTCCAGAAAATGTTGAGCACAAGAGTTGGTACACGAGTAGTTTTCCCAGTTAATGGTGGGGTAGTTGAAATCGCCCATTATTAGGGTGTTAGGTTGTATATTTTCCAGTGTATCAAGAAATGAGGAGTGGGAATCCTGGGGTGTGGTGGGGGATCTGTAGCAAGCTACAATTTGGACTGTGGTCTTGCCCAGAGTTAGTTGCACTTGGATAATCTCAGATGCATTATGCTTTGCAACTAGCCTGGAGGTGTGGATATCCTTAATGAATATGGACACGCCTCCACCTTTAGTGCTTCTGTCCAGGTAAAGTGGCCGAAAGGTGTGGTTTGAATTATAGCCTGGTAATGCAGGGTGTTCTCTAAAGCCTTGAACCAGGTCTCTTGTCACTGCACAGATGTCGATGTTCTCCATTTTAAGGAGTGCCTCGAGTGAGTGCATTTTGAGGGTTAGACTTCTAGCATTAAGTAGCATTACCCTCAGATTTTGCTTGCTTGTACCTGTTACAGTGGTGAATTTGTCATTTGAATCTTGCCTAAAAAAGGCACTATACGGATGGCAAGAGCCTTAGCCAGTATCCGGAATCCCAAGGGTGACAGGTGTAGGCAATCATCGGCAAAGCACCGTGGTTTGTTGATCATGTCATCCCAGGCAGACAGATACTGGATCCCCTTAGAATGACACCAGAAGTTTAGTCAATTGCTGAAGTCAATCATTTTGTCCTTGTACTGTGGTACCATTCTAGGTGATGGCAGGATGCGATTCAGGGCTAGTGTCATACCTGCCTGGGCTACAAGATCGGACAGCTCCTCCATGTCTCTTTTCATGTAGTCAAGGGAGGTACGTCTCAGGTCATTCACTCCAACACGGACAATGACAGAGTCATATTTGTACTTGTTGTTGAGTGACCTGAGTGCATGCATTATGTGGCGGATCCTGGAACCTGACAGGCAGCTGACAAAATTTCTCCTTGTTTAGCCTGGTGAGTGGAACATCAGTGTGCCTGACTATAGAGTCACCTATGACTAGAGTGCTGGGTATGTTGTTATACCTTATGGGCTGTGGTTGAATGGCACACTGAGTTTGTGGGCTATGTGTTATTTGGGTTGTGTTGGGGAGTGGAGGTTGCTTGTGTTTCTGCTTTGGAGGTCCCTGTTGCTTGGGTAGATTTTTTTGAGAGCCTCCGCGAATGTAGGTGTGTGTTTTGTGTTTCTATGTGTGTGTTTTGTTGGTGTAGGTTTTGAGGGACTATGTGGTGCAAGTGTTTACCTTCTCCTCTTGACTGTCTAGTCCAGTCTTGGGTGAAGAGAGCTTTGCTTCCAGTTTGGCTATATAAGTGCATCTCCCACAGGTTGTAGTGTTGGGTGCTAGGAGGAGAGTGTTGTCTGTGTACATAAGGCAATTGCTGCATTGCCCCAAGATGCCCAAATTCATCAGGTAGACAGGAGAAAACACCGGGAGCTGAACCTTAGACATGCCTGGATAGGTGCTTATTTATTAAGTACTAAAAACTGCTTTCCTCTAGACAAGTGAGGAAAGTTGACTGCTGTAGTATTGAACAAGTGCTGACCTCAAAGAAACAGATTTGAGTGCTGAAACTAGAAAACTGGTAAGTTCTAAGAAACAAAATTAAGCTAGAAGGCTTCCCTCCAACACAGAAAGGCTTGGGGGTTCAGAAGTTTACAAGCAGTCCTGGATACAGCAAATCTGTATCTGGACTACACAACGTACAGGAAAGGCAGGAAACAAGCTTAGATTTTTTATTTTTTTTTGTAAAGTGGAAAGGGGAAAGGAGAAGCAGAAACTACCTGGGTGGGCCTTCTCAAATGTTCTCCCTGGATTAGGCAGAATGAGGTAATAACACTAGACTGGGAGGAGTGTCCCAGATATAATTTACAGTAGGGGCGGGCAACCGCAAAGCCACCAAGTATAACTCTAGGATACCAATAGGGAGGGAGTGTGGGAAACAAAAATCAGAACAAACAAACCCAACCACATGCTTAACAATTGTAGAAAATTTCTAGTTAATACCTCACACACAGTGAAACTAGCTAGCAAAGTATATGCAGACAATAAAAGTGCTATAAATAACTCAAAAATAAGCAAAACACAGGATACTTAATGTTATACATCACAGATTAGTTGGTTCAGAGCCCTTCCTCCAACTAGCTCAGTGTGAAATGGCAGAAACACTCACAATTTAACTTCTTAAGTAACAATGTTGAAACCTGAAACAACTTTAAAAAAAGCTTAAAAGAACCAATGAGGTGCTTACTCCAAGCCGTAGTCCAGGCAACCCCAGTCAGCCAATGACCACAAACAATTCACTCTCACTGAAATGCTATACTGGCTTTGGCTAAGCTATGATGGCCAGAACATGTGCTCAGACACACAGCCTCTACTAACAAACAACTAGACCCAAAACACAAGCCTGAATATGGACAATGCTACACTACCAACCCTACTTGGGTAGAAAAAAAATTGCAGAAATGTTTAAACAGACAAAGGATCAAGGAGACTGTAGAGAATGCTTTTAACTGCAAACAAGTTATATGATACACTCAGCAGGAAATCAGAATAAACAAACCCAACCAGATGCTTAACAATTGTAGAAAATTTCTAGTTAATACCTCGCTCACAGTGAGACTAGCTAGCAAAGTATATTCAGACAATCAAAGTGCTATAAATAACTCAGAAATAAGCAAAATACAGGATACTTAATGTTATATATCACAGATTAGTTGGCTCAGAACCCTTCCTCCGACTTCCTCAGATTAGCTCAGTGTGAAATGGCCTCTAACTTCCTCCGGATTAGCTCAGTGTGAAATATCCTCAAAAAATATTCTTAGAAAGATGGATGTGAGGAAAGAAAAATACTATCACAACAGATCACGGTTTATCATACAATATCTCCAATAATTCACTAAAAACATCAGCACAAGCAGAAACAATTAGAAGGCATGCAGACCAATATAAAGTGAACGTACAAAACAAGCAATTCACTGATGTCCCAAAAAGGTTTCATAGACAAGTGGGAAAAGCAATTCACTGATGTCCCAAAAAGGTTTTATAGACAACTGGGAAACAAAGCAAAAGTAATAGCAACACCACCCAAAATAAGAAATCAATTAATTTTGAAAAGTATTTTCTATGAAGACCCTGTTCAACATAAAAATGCCAAACGGATAGAAGGGCTAAAAGACTCAGTAAGGAGCTCTAGAGGATATGAAATGGGATGAATCAACAGTCAAAGGAAATGAAATAAAATTAAGAAAGGCTCATAAATGAAAAACCCTGGATCTAGATGAAGTAACTAAAATCTGAATAAGCATATCAACATTTTTCCACAAAGACTTGGCTATGGGCAAAAATGACTTATGTGCACATCTCAAAGTGACACCACACTAGTTAACAAAAGGAAAAAAAAACACACTCATTTTTAATGGTGAACCTGCAAGCCATCCTAAGAATTGTAAACCAACCACAGAGTTTATGGTCACTTAGAAAAAAAAATTCACAGATGGCAATAAAACAAAAAGGTATTAAACGAAAAGTCATATGGAACAAATGATCACCTATAGATAGACAAAACCATAATAGAGAACAGCATCCCACATTCACAGATTAAGGAATGCTTCCAGATGTAGAAAATATACCCTACACTGGTCAGTTACATTGTGGTGACTGAAAACAGTGATGCATCTCTTTACAGTTGAGTCATGTTAAAGGGCAAATCGTTATCCCATGGATAAAAATACTAAACAGTGTATTCCAGGGTAATTCTATGTCACTACACCTTGTTCAAAAACATCCCATATTTTTGCAGATTACTAAAAACTGTATAGTTTGTAAGTGCATCTGCAAGTACAACTACAAATGGTTTAAACATTCTCAGATGATATTGAGCCTGTGCAAAGAAGACATTTATAGCAGGAAAATTGCAGCACCACGAAATTATCAACCTGGGACAGGAATGTGATACAAGAAATTTGAATAGGAAGAAGCATATAAATATTTGGGAATAAATGAAGGGTCAGCAACAAAACATGAACAAATGAGAACAAAGCTTATAAATGAATACTTCAGAAGATTAAAGCAAATACTGAACATTGCCTTAACATCTGGGAATAAAGCTCAAACTATAAATCAGCTTGCACTTTCTTTGAAATTATGGTTTTGTTGTGACATGTTTCATGCTTAAAAAGAAGTTATGTACCTACCATAACATTCCATGTTAGTTGTCTTCATCTCGCCTTCTTTCTTGCTGGCTGGGATCGGAGCAGATCCTCAATTCCAACTCGGCCATCTTCTACAGCTTGAGAGCTGTTTAATGGCTTGAGGCTACCCCTTATCCCATGATGCCTAGCGATAGCTACCCAGATCTCGTTTTAAATAGCTAACCCCCAGACATAGCCAGAGAATAAAACTGTCCAAAACAAATAGGTTGAGCATACCTGTTATACTCTCTAAGTCAGTAGAGGAAACAAACTAGAGAACACTCAGCCAGTGAAACCAGAACTCCTCTCGGTCCAACAGGGCAGGTGGACGAAAGGTGGGACGCAAGAAAGAAGGCGAGATGAAGACAACTAACATGGAACGTTATGGTAGGTACATAACTTTGTTATGTTAAGTTGTCTATCTCGCCTTTATTCTTGCTGGTTGGGACAGCGTCCCTAGCACCTACAATCCTGGGCGGCTCATTGGAACAGACTCTTCAGAACGGTGGAACCAAAGTCAGCTCTGCTCCTGGAAACCATATCTAGCTTGTAATGAGAAATAAAGGTATGAGGATTTGCCCACGTAGCAGCCTCACAAATAGAATCCATGGGCAACCTAGATTGGAAGGCTACAGAGGTGGCCAAGACCCTAGTAGAATGACCTTTCAGTTTGATGGGCAACTCTTTGTTCCTTAATTGATAGTTGAAAGTAATAGTGTGAGACAACCAGCTGGATAGGGTCACCTTGGAAACTGGGAGTCCTTGTTTGCCTAGAGCATAGGAAAGGAATAGTTGGTCTGACTTCCTTGTTTCCTTAGTCCTATGCAGGTAAAAATGCAATTGTCTATGAAAGTCCAATTGGTGTAATTTGTACTCTGCCTTGTTGGTGTGGTTAGGGAAAAACACAGGAAGGTCTATAGATTGGTTTAAATTATTTTCTGAGCAGACTTTCGGAAGAAACGAAGGATTAGTCCTCACAGCAACCCTAGTCCTTATGAGAAACCAAGTATGGAGGATGAACACATAATGCCTGAAGCTCAGAGATGCGTCTGGCTGAAGTAATAGCTACAAGAAAGAATGCTCTCCAAGACAGAAACTTAATGGAGCAGGACGCTGCTGGTTCAAAGGGGGGCAGAGTTAAAGAAGTTAGTACCAAACTAAGGTCCCAAGGAGGAGGGGGACCTCTCACTGGAGGCCTAACGAGAGTGGTCCCTCTTAAGAAAGCTTTACAGAGCTTATGAGACATAATGTTTGAATTTGACAAACCAACATGAAAGTTGGAAATGGTCGTTAATTGAACCCTGATTGTAGCCAAAGCGGACCCGGAATGAAAAAGTTGTGCTAGGAATTCCAGAATTTCGTGGACTGGGGCTGAAAAGGGATCTACATTCCTAGCCTCTGCCCAACAAGAAAAACGTTTCCATTTACTAGCATAAGTTTTTCTGGTTGTGGACTTGTGAGAGGAGACAATCTCACGTACAGCCAGGGAAATGCTGGGAAGCCTGGCTAAGGTTGGAAGTGCAGCAACCAAGCTGTGAGCTGAAGAGTTTGGAGGGACTGATGCAACCCGCCTGACTGATGAATCAGTAGATCTGGAAATGGGTCCAGAGTCCAGGGCTGATCGAGAAGGTAGTGGTGAAGGAATGGGAACCATATCTGTCAAGGCCAGTAGGGGGCAATGAGGATCATTTTGCAACCCAACGATATTGCTTTCTGTATGAGTTTCGGTATCAGGGGAAACGGAGGAAAGGCATAAAGAAGTCCCTGAGGCCAATCGTGGACTAGACCATCTCTGGGTGTGTGACCTGGAAGCGGAAGAAAGGAGAAGTAGTTGCTGCATTTGCTGTTGAAGGGGGTGGCAAAAAGATCTCAGCAAGGCTGTCCCCATTTGCGGAAGATAAGATCTGCAACTTCCTGATTCAGAGACCACTCGTGAGGCATGAGGATAGCTCTGCTGAGCTTGTCCGCTATGACGTTGGACCTCCCAGGGATATGCGTCGCAATCAGAAAATGTTGGGAGGAAATCGCCCACTGCCACAGTCTGAGTGCTTCTCGACACAGGGGGTAGGAGCTGGTTCTGCCCCGCTTGTTGATGTACCACACCACTGACATGTTGTCTGTTTGAATTGCAATGATCCCAGAAGGAAGAGAGTCCTGGAGGGCTTGCAATGCAAGGAGCACGGCTCTCATTTCTAGGACGTTTATGTGCATATGGTACTCGTGAGGCTGCCAAGTGCCTTGGACTGTCCTGCCCTGCTAATGCCTCCCCCACTCTATCAGGGAGGTGTCTGTGGTCACTGTGGCTACCGGAGGGGGCTGAGTGAAGTGTCTGCCCTGAGTCACTAGTGGAGAGACCATCCAACAGGAAAGGTGCTTTTTCCATGCTTCTGTAATCATGATCATGTGAGACATGGGCAGCTATTGGAAAGACCACTGTGTGAACAGAAGCCACTGAAGGATCCTCATGTGGAAGCGGGCCAGAGGGATTAGAAGAATGGCTGCTGCCATGGAACCCAAAGTTTGAAGGACGAACCTGACCTGGACTCCTTTGCTCTGCATTAGAATTTGTACTTGTTGACAAATTGTAGACACCCTTTCTAGCGGTAGCCTTGTGGACATGTTTCATGTGTCCAAGTCTGCTCCTATGTAGGTGATAGATTGACAAGGCAACAAGGCAGATTTTTCGAAGTTTATTGTAATGCCTAGCTTGGAGCAGATTGTGATTGTGTAGTCCCTGGCTTGTAGAAGTTGATGCCTGGTAGTAGCCGTGAGGAGCCAGTCGTCTAGATATGGAAACACCTGGAATCCTCGACGTCTCAGGTGAGCCGTGACCACTGCCATACATTTGGTGAACAACCTGGGGGCTGTGGTGAGACCAAAGGGCAGAGCTCTGAACTGGTAATGACTGGCTCCCAGACGGAAGCGAAGAAATCTCCTGGAGCGCCTGTCCATCTTGATGTGGTAGTATGCGTCCTGAAGCTCTATCGAGCATATCCAATTGTCCTGACCCAGAAAGGGTAGAATGGACTGTAGCATGACCATCCAAAACTTTGTTCTTTGTACAAACCTGTTTAGTCTGCTGAGATCCAGAATTGGTCTCCAGTCCCCTGTCTTTTTTGATACCAAAAAGAACCTTGAGTAAGTTCCGAATCCGTGCTGGTCTGCCGGGACTTCCTGGATGACTCTTTTTTTCCTAGCAGTTTTGAAACTTCTATTACTGCTTGGTCCTTCAGCTTGGGTGGAACATCTGGAAGGGGTTTCCTTGATGGTAAGGGGGGTTGACAGAAGGGAATTTTGTAACCTCCGGATATAATGGACAGTACCCATATGTCTTGTGTAAAATTTTGCCAGGCTTTTGGGTACAGTGAAAGTCTTCCCCCGACTGCCTCCAGAGTGAGCAACCGGACAACCCTTCAGGGATGCTGAAAGGGCTTATCAGAGAAGGATTCTCTGTTGCCCTGGTTCTGCGGACCCCCTCTGCCACGAGGGCGGCGTCTGTTGTTATTGTTTCCCCCTTAGCCCATGGAGGAAAAATTGCTACGTGTGTCAGGCAAGGCTCTCTGGGACTTTCGGAACCACATTTTGCCACTCTTCTGACCTTTAGGGTACAGTCTAGAAGGAGTGGAAAAACGGACTCCCACGGCAGAGAGAGTCTTGCCTTCTTGCTCACACCTAGTCAAAGTGTCTTTCACCTGTGGTCCAGAGAGAAAGGAATCAAAGGGGGTGTTGGTGAATGACGCTCAAAAGGGTTCCGCAAAATTACACAGCCGCATCCATGCATGCCTCCTAAGGGCAACACCCATACCTGCGGTTCTACTCGCACCATCGGCTGTGTAGGAAATGAGCCTTATGGAGGAGTTAACTACAGAATTAAGCGTCGCCAGCTGGGAAGCTACTTTAGCTTGAGCCCCCCTCAGCTGATGGATCTTGAAGGGTATCCCCGAGCTCTTTAAGGAGATCCCTCTGAAGCCAGGTAAAATGACATAAGTAGTTCAGTGACCTCATAGAAAAAGTTGCTGAAGCGAACAATCACTTCCCGTATCTGTCCACTGTCCTAGACTCCTTGTTAGGGGGATGGACAGACAAAGAGGTCTCCGCTAACTCTTTTTTGGAGGCTGCTGCTACCACCATGGCATCAACAGGAACACCTTTGGTAAGGAACTGCTTATCCTGGGGTGCTGTGATGAATTTGCCAGGTCTCCTTGGAGTTGGTTCCACTGTATCCAGAGCTGACCAAGCCTTTCGAGCCACCACGGACATAAGTGGATCGAAAGGCGGAAAAACCCAGGAGGTGGAAGGTTGGGAACCAAACGCAAGTTCTAATTACTCCAATAAACGAATGAAAGCGCTCAGTAACTGTACCTGCTTGGTGTCAGACTCCATTATTTCCTGTTCTTTTCTTTTCTCAAGTGCAGAAAAGTAAGTTCGGAAGTGTTTTAAGTAAGTTTCGGAAGTTATTTAATTATGTTTTGAAAGTTTCTTCCTAGTTCAATAGTCGGTTATACATAACTAATATATATATATATATATATATATATATATATATATATATATATATATACACATACATACATGTGTATATATATATATATATATATATATATATATATATATATATATATATATATATATACACATACATACACATGTGTATATATATATATATATATATATATATATATATATATATATGGTTCCCATTCAGAAGCCTGAAACATCATAAGCCTGAAAATCAAAATCCTGAAACCAAAAGCCTGAAAATTCAGAATCCTGAAAACTCAAAATCCTGAAAGCCCAAAATCCTGAAACTCAAAATCCTGAAAACACAAATAATGCTAATATGTCACTATAAAGACACTAATATTTACCAACTGACCCTGACCCTAACCCTAACCCTAAGGTCCGTCACTATCGCACACTCACCTGACCCGCGCCCTAAACCTAACTCACTTAAACCGCCCCTAACCCCAATATTTGTCACTATTGCATACATGCCTAACCTGCGCCCTAACCCTAACTCACTTAAACTGCCCCAAACCCTAAAATAAAACCAACCGCACACTTACCTGACCCCAACGCATGACCTAACACCACAGGGCTAACAATAGCAAAGCCACAATGACATCAGTATGTCTATTTTGTGGTTTCAGGATTTTGGTCTTTCAGGATTTTGGGCTTTCAGGATTTTGAGTTTTCAGGATTCTGAATTTTCAGGCTTTTGGTTTCAGGATTTTGATTTTCAGGCTTATGATGTTTCAGGCTTCTGAATGGGAACCATATATATATATATATATATATATATATATATATATATATATATATATATATATATATATATATATATATATATATCCACATATATATACACACACACACACACACACACACACACACATACATATATATATATATATATATATAAACATACACATATACACCACTACAGTGGAAAAAAAGCTAATTTCCTAACCTCAGTGTACAGTGAGTTTAGAAAATTAACTTTTTCCCACTGTGGTGCGATCTTGGAGTTGGAATATTTAATTTATGGGGGGTGTGGGGGGGCAAAGCCCCCCATGGGGAGGTGCAGGGGGGCTTGCCTCCCTGCAGAAATGTAGTAGAAAGTGTGTTTGTTACTTATGTGTTGTTGTAGGTGGAGAGGATGTTATTTACATATGCACTGTAATTTTCAATGTTACGAAGCACACTTTCAATGTTCTGAGTTTTCAATGTTTTGGGTTTTAGATGTTTTGGTCTCAATATTATGAAATTCAACATTATGAAATTTCAATTTTATGAAGGGGACCAATACATATATTATACAAGCACACACACACACACACACACACACACACACACACACACACACACACACACACACACACACACACGTACATGGGGAGATCAATGACAGGCCTGATAATTGTTACATACCTAGCACCTTTAACCCACGTCTACACCCTATTTTAGGGTTATAGGAGAAAGTCTGTGAACTTGATCTAAGGAATGCTTTTACGGGGCAATGCAATGACAAGAGTAATTTGAGTGAGAAGAGTTAAGCAACTAAAATTCCTTAAACAGCAAAAGGTTCGTATCATGAAACTTGACAAGGGTGGGGGATCATTGTGATGAATATCCACCAGTCCAATGAAAGGATGGAAAGAATATTAGATACTGACACTTATCAAGGGGTTTCAAAAAATGAACTAAATTGTAGCTATCAAAACATTTCAAAGGCACTTGAAGATTTGTTACTTGAAAGGAGAACTGATGTGAGTCTTTTCAACTATTTACACATACCCTCCCCCACAACACCAGTGTTATTTGGTAACTCAAAGATACACAAGAGTGTATCAGACCCGTCAATGTGCCCTATAGTTGATGGATGTAATTCCATCACATACCCGAGTGCAAAATGTATGGATAAAAATGTCCAACGCAGCGAAAAACAAAGACTCATGGTCCTTTTTAGCCACCACAGACGGAACACATTTTGAAGATGATGACGTACGGGATTTATACAGTATTATTCCCCAGGATGAAGGACTTAGTATGGTGGCTGGTTATTTACACAGATAAAGGGTCCCACAACATGACATCAACCTATACGAGGAGCTGTTAGAGCTGGTGCTGAACAACAATTTTTTTGGGTTTTAATGGTGATTTTTACCATCAGAAAACTGGGGTAGGTATGGATTCCCCTTGTGGCAGAACATTTGCTAATACAGTGATGGCCCAATGGAAGTACCAATAAGTTTTAGATCATCCAGAGTACAAGGACAGACTTAAGACTTACACATGTTACCCGGATGATATTTTTATTTTATGGAGGCGTGGGGTAGAAGGGATTGAAGCATTTTTAACACACATCAACAACACTAGTAACTTTTTGAAATTTTCGTATGAATTTGATAGTGGAAAATATCTTACCTTGATGTCCTCCTCAGTAAGAACAGAAATAACCACAGATTTACAGCTATGAGTTTTAGAAAACCACCTTACTCAAACTCCTTTCTCCATTTCAACAGCTACCACCCCTTCCATCAGAAGAAATCTGTGATAAAACGGCAACTGGTTAGAGATGCTAGAATGGTCACCACGGATGAGGACTTCCACAATGAATGTGAACTTTTACTGGGTATGTTCCATAACACTGATTACCCAGACGACTGCTACAGGAACTTAAGTTGGAGGTTTATACCATCCAGTATTGTATTTCTTTTTCTTATAACCTACCTTAGGATGATCAACAGATTTTATAATACAAAGCAAAGGGGCTGAAGTGGAGGAGGAAGTAACTGGGGACTTGATCAGACCTCATTACTGCATAAATTTCATAACTACCTTTAGTATGAACCACAGATGGGTTATTGGCAAAAAACTGGATGATTATTTGTGAAAATCTCACTTTGAGAGAAAAGTTAGGAAACAAACACGGTTTTACATTTGGAAACGACAGGAACCTGAAGGACATTTTGGAACACACATCTAAAGAAAACATGCACTGGGTATGTCATATGAAGAAATGTGGGTTCTGTTCCCAAGGTAAATTCATTTTAATTTGTAACAGGTTCCTTACTAAAGGCAAAGAATTCAAAGTTAGGTCAAATTTTGACTGTACTTCTAGAAGAGTTGTCTACCCGGCATTATGCCAACAGTGCCCATGTTTTTACATAGGTAAAACTGAGCGTAGGTTGAAGCAAAGAATTTACAAACACTGGTATAACAACATCAACAAAAGGAACTCCAATAATGCCTTGGCAAGACATGTTTTGGATAACGAAAGTCACACATTTAAGTTCGTAGTTATAGAAGGATTAAAGGAGGGAATGAGGGGGGATCCATGGGTACAGTTATTAGAACCAAGGGAATTATATTAGCAACTGACTCTGAATGCCCATGGTTGGCCTGGACTTAACAAGTCTTGTTCCACTGCACCACTGTTGAAATTTAAGGCACTGACTAGGTAATGAAACAGAGGTAGGGGAGAATGGTACAATAATACCTCTAGCCTCTTTCCTACAGGTTTACATTTTAAGTACCCTTTTTACATATAATACAGCTATTTATGTGAGCTATATATCCAACACACATTTTTTCCTCCTATGCAAGCCCCTTCAGGGAAATGATGTATGACATACACTTTATATACTCTTTAACTGAATGCCCCTATTGCCTGTTACAATTGGTTTTAATATTTTTTACCATCTCACTGCATGCATTGAATGTTGAGTTATTTTTAGGTACTAAGTTTTTTGGAATGATTTTTATGTTCATAGGTAGCTACTAGCTATGGGCCCTAGTCGGCCCTAGGGCCTATACAAGCCTAGCCAAAACGATTCCCCGGCTATTGCTTCCCACAAATATTTACTTTCCTGGACCCCTGTTTAGCAGGGCTACTGATGTGATCCCTGGGGTGAATTTCCTATCTCCCATCCAATCATCAAGGTTCCTCTTGAAGAGGGCCACTGAGGTGCTCTGCCTGACATGTATGGGCAGCTTATTCCAGAGTATGGGGAGTCTCTGGGTCAGGAACATATCCCTCCAGCATATTCTATTCATCATGATGACAAGGTTAAGATCCCTGGAGCGTGTGGCTCGGAGCGATTGGGATTTCTTTAAGTGTAGCATGTCGCAGCAACTCTGGGTTTGACATGGCCTTGTATGTTAGGCAGAGATCGCCTCTGAGTAGGCGATATGCAACAGAGTATGGCTGGAGTTTCTTTAGTCGGTCAGCATAAGGCATCTGCTTTAGGCCTGTGATTCTTTTTGTGAGGTATTTCTGCGTCCTTTCTAGCTGTTGCAGATGTCTTGTGAGGTACATACCAAATGGGGCATTGTATTCTATAATGGGTCTAATGAGGGATGAGTACAGAGGAACAATGACCTCCTTTTTTCTGGATGAAAAGTCATTAGTGATGAGGTGTGCCATGTAGAAGGATTTTCTAACTGTTGTGGCTATGTGGTTTTCGAAGGTGAGACCACTGTCCACCTGTGTCCCTAGGTCTCTCATCACACTTTCAGTGTTTAGTGTACTGCCACCTATGTGGTATTTCACAGGTACGTGTTTTTTTCCCAAAGGGGACACCTATACATTTTTTGGCATTTAGCTTGAGCCCATAGCTCTGTCAACAGACATCTGTTTCGGTAAGGCCCTTTTGTAGTATATCCACATAATTTGGGGATTCAATAATGGCTTCCAGCTTGCAGTCATCTGCGAAATTTGTAAGCCAGAGTCCCTTAGTGTTGGCCTGTACTTCAGAGAAGTAGATGCCAAACAAAGAGTGGTCCCAGGACAGAACCTGCGGTACACCACTTGTCTAGAGTTGGATTTCGAGTCGGCTACTTTTACAGTGTGTTCTGCCAGTAAGTCAGTTTGCAACCCATCTTGTGACGTAGGGATTAATGCCCATCGTATTAAGTGTATCTATGATTCTAGAGTGGGGGAATGTGTTGAAAGTCTTGGCAAGGTCCAAGTAGGCTGTGTGAACCACCTTACCCTCGTCCACGGATCTGGAGACTGATTTGAAGAAGTCAATCAGGTTCAGGAGGCATGATCGGCCCTTCACAAACCCACACTGGGTGGGGTCCAGTGTTTGAAGGTTGCCAATGTCTTTGTTTATAAGTTCCATGATAATACATTCCATGGCCTTGCAGATCAGGCTCGTCAGACTGATGGGATGGTAGTTCCCAGGATCCAAAGTGGATACCCCCTTGTGGAGTGGGATGACTGTAGCTGTGCCCCACTCTGTGGGCACGAAGCCTGAGGTGAGGCTTTGATTAAACATGATATATAAGTGAGGTGCCAGTTCATTTTGTAGTTCATGCAGTACAGAGCCTGGGATGTCGTTTGGTCCCATGGATGCTGTATTCTTGACTTTGGACAGTGTGGTTTTTACCTGAGTGGCTGTGATTACCAGAATTTGGCATTCTTTCAGTATTGAGATGGGCCCTTTAGGGGGTGAGGGTGTTGAAGTTGGCACTGAATCTATCTGCCAGGATATTGGCAATATCCTTGGGATCAGTATATCTAGTGCCATTCTGCTGTAGCTCAGAGCAGATCTGAGTATTACCATTTAGATTCTTGACATAGCTATAGAATGCCTTGTGGTTGTCATTGGAATCTTTGGCAATTTTGTTTTCATAACTAGCTTTGGAAGATTTTATGAGGGATCTCAGCTTTCTACTGAGGCTGGTGAGTATACGATTTTAACTTCTCATTTTTATGTGATTTACATTTTTATTTATTTTTTTTTTTATCTAATATTTTTCACAGAAACTAATATATATAAAAACATAATCTGTTTGATACAAAACATTTACAGTTTGTTAGCTAGCTTGCAAGATTACATGCAGTCAAGATGAAGTGCATTTAAATCTTCCAAACAACAGAGGGCATTGTGATACTACAAAACTGCAATCATTAGTATTTCATCATAGCGTCAAAAATGTATAAGGAAAAAGGCAAAGAAATGATGCCAAATCAGGGATGGTTGAACAGTATGGTAGGATAGGTGTGTGACTAAAAGCAATTCCGGACATAATCATGGTCTCTACAACTTCTCGTAAACAGACCCAGATATAAATGTAGTCCAACATATACTCTGCCAAGTATCCCCGTAGACCTCCTCTACCAATAATAAAATCACCGTTGACAACCTCCACAATTTCTCCCAATTGACTTCCTCACTTCAAACTCCCCCAACCAAAATGCACTCTACTGACAGCTCCTGCTCTATTCTTGCCCCTTCCCCTCAACGAAAAAAGATATCACTTGCATTCTACTGTAGTATCCCCTACAATATGCAGTAGTAAACCCCTACCACAGCCTAGCAAATTGAGCCTACATTCACACTTATAATGCAAATGATCCTCATGCCCATTATAGGTTCAGTGGTGTGTACTAGGCTAATCGCCCTGAAGCCTTTACAAGCCTAGCCCATAGAATTACCCTGGCATTGTGCCACCCGACCTTAGTTCCCAGTGCCTCTATCGAGTAAAGCCACTGGAGTGATCTCTGGGGTGAATTTTCTATTTCCCATCTGCTCATCAAAATTTTTCTTGAAGAGGGCCAGTGAGCTGCTCTGCTCGACATGTATGGGAAGTCTGTTCCATAGCATGGGCAGTCTCTGGGTTATGAACCTATCCCTCCAGCATGTTCTGTTGACTGTGGTAATGAGGTTGAGGTCTCTGAAGCGTGTGGTGCGGAGGGATTGGGATTTCTTTAGCTCTAGCATTTCTAACAGTGCTGGGTCAGATATGGCTTTGTAAGTCAAGCAGAGATCGCCTCTAAGTAGGCGATACAAGACAAAAAAATTGAAATTGCATACCGACACAAAATCTGTTATTTTAGCAAATTTGCAAATTAAGAGTAATATCTAAAAACCTGTCCCTCATTGTGGACCTCTGTCCTAGCAGTATTTTTTTTTTCAGATTTCTCGTGCTTAGAGGTTGAGAGGTATGCTATACTGCAGAATGGTGCCATCAGTTTGTGTGTGAACTTATGTATTATACAATGACTGATCATTAACATTCAAAAACATGCACACTGATTGGACAGCACAACCAGTGTGCTCAATGTAAAATCAAGCATATACCAATAGCAAAAAGTCCAGTCACCAAGGCTTTCTTCTATTAATATATGCCTCATTAGGCCAATCATCGAGTACAATGCCCCATTTGGCATGTACCACACTAGACGCCTACAACAACTGGAGAGGCTGCAAAAATACCTCACAAAGAGGATCTTGGGTCTTCTCATATCGCCTACTTAGAGGCGATCTCTGCTTGACTTACAAAGCCATGTCTGAACCACCACTGTTAGAATTGCTACATCTAAAGAAATCCCAATCCCTCCACACTACACACTCCAGAGACCTCAACCTCATTACCACAATCAACAGAACTGCTGGAGGGACAGGTTCATAACCCAGAGGCTGCCCATGCTATGGAATAGACTTCCATACATGTCAAGCTGAGCACCTCACTGGCCCTTTTCAAGAGAAATATTGATGAGCGGATGGGAAATAGAAAATTCACCCCAGGGATCACTCCAGTGGCTTTACTCGACAGAGGCACTGGGAACTAAGATCGGGTGGCACAATGCCAGGTAATCCAATGGGCTAAGCTTGTAAAGGCTCCTAGGCCATTAGCCTAGTACACACCTATGAACCTAAATATACTATGGCTTTCCAGTTTTCTTGAGCTAAGAGGTTAAGAAGTTCAAAGTTTGAAACCTGGACAGTTCATCAATAAGAGAAAGGCATGGCAGAAATATAAAGAAAATCAGATGCATTATGCAAAACTAAAGAACTGTACCTTATTTTCCTTGTATTTCTGCCCAGTCTCTCTCTTACCTCTGAACTGCTCAGACTTCAAACTTTATTCTACTTAACAAAAAAAAAAAAAAAAAAGACGCAAGAGATCTTCCTTTCTCCATTGCTTCCTTTCCAAAGCACTGATATACTGTGTAAGCATGGGAATGCAAGTCCCATGCACACTACATCAAGAAAACAGCAGGACACCAAAAGAAAGTGGAAGAACACCACAGAGCCATCAAACAAAGATATTACTCAAGAACAGTAAGAATTTTTTTCTTAAATGTCATTGTGTTAATACCCACACCCAGCCATGGGTTATTGCTAATGCTCAGACCTCTCAACCAATCAGGTACATATTTGAACAGAATCAGGGAAAAGTCAAGAAAAACTCAGGGACAATCAGGGACACCTTTAAAATATTAGTGCCATTAAGTTGAAACATTGAGAGAATCAGAGCATATGAATTAATACACCTTTTCTGAAGTAAAAGAAGTGACTGACTCTTAATTATTGTCATTATTCATTAAGTGTAATTCACCACCTTTCTGCCCACAGTCAGTAGTTTTAGGAGGGATTCAGAGGGACAGAGCTAAAATTTGGGTCGAAATCAGGGACTTCCCTGAAAATTAGGGACAGTTGAGAGGTATGCTAATGCTGGATTTACCCACACCCAGCCATGGGTTATTGCTGTAACAGGTGCTTGCGTATTATCGCAACCAAATTCCACAGTCACTATCTGACATTGTAATTCTTAATTGTAGCAGACGACATCAGACTTGGTATGACAGATTTCACCAGCGGGGTTAGGAAATGAAGATGCAGTTCTCTGGCCAGAAATGTGAAAGTATGCCTGACTGATGTAATGTAATTAAAAACTTGTTCCTTCAAACAGCTAGAATGGACAAACAAGTAAAAGTCGTTAGCCTATTACAGCAGTCACGGTCCCATCACTGTCCGCCCAACTACCCTCAACAAAAACAGAGCAAGTATATATTTTTATCGACCAGAAAGGTAGCAAGCTACACAGAAGTAGCAAGGAGTGTTATATTCTCCTCCATGGAAACTTTCACTACAATTTTAACCAGGAATACAGCTTTCAAAACAACCTCTCACCGTTTATCAGACTTGTCCCTGATTTTTGAAATAGGATTAATTGCTCTTAATCAAATTGTTCTTCAGATTCTTTTAAAGTTGCTGGAAGGTACAAACCGCCTCAGCTGAAAGTGGTCTTTCCCGTCGCATTTTCAGATAAAAAGAGAGAATGTCATTTGTGACACTGTGCCTGAGCAATGTTTCATGCTTTTTGGAACTTGCATGGTATATCACTACCTGCAAGTTCACGTTACCAACATTACATGGTGTCATTAGCTTGTGTGCACTTATTTAATATTTACAAGGAATAGTACTTGTATGTTTTATTTCTGTGTATTGCATAACTTTGGAAAGGATGACACCATACCCACAACTACTGTCCATCATATCGGGAACACCCAAACCTTTGCAAACTTAGGGGTGAGTACTGCACTACAATTTAACCCAAATCTCCTCTTTCCCCACATTCAGAGCACAACTCAAAAGGCATTAACATCAAAAATCTGATAAGTACTTTTTAAATTCTAGAATAACACGGTTTTATTTTGGTAAAAGCATGGGACACGGTTCTTCACACTAATAGTAGTTATGGTTTCCTTGAAAAAAGGACTCGCACTGATCGCTTGAAATTAAGTCGCAAACCTAGAAATAAACAAATGGCGATGCAATCATGTATACGCCTTAAATTGTCGATGCAATCATGTATAAGCCTTAAATTAAACTGTCACCAAAGAAGTGTAACCCTTGCCGGCCAAGGGTGACAGCATTAATGCTGGCAGAGTCCTTCACTTCCGGACCGCGACTGTAGAATTCTGGTACCCAACACAAAAAACAGAAAAAGTTAACTGCTGCCTGTTATCAAGTCACTCTAACAAGACAAGCATACCCTGTCAGTGAAGGCCGTAAATCGAAAGTTTTCCAGCAACTCCATGTCTTTACGATGTCCGAAAGCAAAATGAAAACAAAACAACACCACTTGAAATGTTTAGGTACTTCACGTGACAACAAGACTCAATATTTACTTGCGTCGGAACTGTCTGGTCTGTCTACGCAATAACATTCTGACAGCTCGTCTAACCGTAAACACCGGGTATTAAATAATATTCAGGGGGTTAACACGAAATGACGCTTCTTCAGTACTGTAATCTCCATTTCGTTCAGTTTCCTAGGGATGCCCAATCAGACACAGGTTAGACACGCTGGATGCGGAAGCCACACCTACAAATATTCTTACAGAAAACCACAACTCCAGAGTCAGCTCAGCTCAGCACAGCAGTATTGTACCACCCACAGATGGGACATTCTTGCTAATGTCTGCTGTCACCTACATCTCAGCTGCCCAGATTTGTGCAGAATGCCGACATTCTTGACTCATATTTTTTGGTTTGTTCCTAAAAAAAATGTGGTTTTCTGGCAAAACACTGCGGATTGAAGTACATAAACACACAGGAGTTGAATTATACTTCAAATCCTTAAAAAACCCACGTTGATGATGCAGAACATTGTATTCTAGTAACGTTCCAAATTTATAAGAGCAATTATTAAAAAGCTGCCCCTCTTTTTGAGCCTTTATCCCCACATTATTTTTGGCTCTGTCCAGATTTCTTGTACTAAGACGTTGAGAGGTATGATACCATATTACCTCCAAAATAAAATAAAAATAATTTCGTGTACTAATAAAGTTGGGATATTCCTACCTGCTTATAATGCTTTATTTCAGGCTTAGTTTGGGGTTGGTATAATCAATCGCAGGAGATAATACAGTAGAGAGGTGACTGATTATCTGCAACGTCAATTATCCGAACCAGCCTTCCAAAGTTTTTGGGTAGGAAAAATCATAAACTTTGAATATGTAAACATTATACATATTGACTTGAGCATGTTTTTTGAGTTTGTAGCCAGCTCGTGTGTGAAAAATATTCTTTATTGTCCAGTGGAATTGCTGAATGGTTGAAAAGTGTACTCTTGCATGCAGACAAAAACAAGGTTTTAGAAGTTTTTTATCTGGTTCAATTATATGTTTGAGTATCCGAACAGTGTGATTATCCGAACTACCCTAGGTCCCAATTAGTTTGGATAATTGACTCTACACAGTTGAGAGGTATGACTCTACTGTATCTTATATGAGACATGAATGCATACCTCTTAACCCCTTAGAGCAAGAAATCTGAACAAAGCCATAAATAAAAGTGGGACAAAGGCCCGAAAATAGGGACAATTTTTAAATATTGCTCTTACAGACTTAGAAAGTTGATAGAATAACATATACATTAGCATGGATTTTCTAAAGGATATGAAGTATGAAACTCAAATGTCTGTCATTATTTTCTAACTTCAATCTTTAATGATTTCCCACTAATTTGCCAGAAATACACAATTTCATGAAAAAACAGACCAAAAATATGAGGCAAAAATGTGGACATTCTGCAAAAATCTATACAGTTGAGAGGTATGCGATGGATGCCAAGAGATTCAACCAAGAGTGAAGTTCGGGAGGTGAATTTTGACATATGCCAAGAACACACAATAATGGGTTATGATCAGAGACCCAGTCATAATTGTTTGTACTGCGTGGCGCTTTATCTTCTACATGTACTATTAATTGCAAAAAAAAAAATGCACTATTTTACTGGCTTTCAAAGCCGTGAAGTACTTAGCAAGTGCTGTCAGGAAGACAGTGTGACACATTCTCTTATGCTAAACAAAGTCAGGGACAGATTACTGGCACTGACAGCAGGCAGAAACAAATGTTTTTAATTCTGCCACTGTTGTTTGCTGGCCAGAACTGGCAGGTTTATCTGCCTAGCACAATACCTGATCTTAACAACTGAGGCAAGGTTGCTTAACAATTGATCTGATGTTGTCATTTTCATTGATTCCTTAACTGATTGGTCTCAGATATGAAATGGCCGCTTTTACCAGCCTCACAGATCCAACTCTTGAGCATCTTCCTTTACCCATAATGCCCCACTCTATTTGTATATCCCAGATCTCATTTGCCACCATATTCTTCAGATGCAGATTTCTGCTCTTGAGCTATGGAGGTTAACAGATAGTGTTATATCCTTTTCCGTGAGGTTTTTGTACTTAGCATTGTTACCTCTTCCTTCCTTTAACTTTAAAAAGAAATAACTTTGACTTTCTATTGCCATTTCCTTTTTTCTGTCTTTCTTGTCAGGCCTTTCTACATGTCGAAGTACTCTCCCACATGGCATTGTTGGTATTCTTTCCTTCTTTTTTTGTCTACCCAATTTAGAGTATCTTTTAAATATCATTGATGTTATTCTTCTTTCTTTAAAAAAGTCTCTTTCTCTCCTTTGTGTCTTATGATTAGAATAGTTTTGTTGTTATGGTTAACAAGCCTACAAGCTTCAAAAAATGCATCCCCTGTGGGCATAGGATGCCTAACTCAGATTCACACAAGGAGTGCATCTATTGTTTGGGTGTTGTCCACCTAGATGTGGACTGTTCTATTTGTTTAGGGTTCAACTCCCGTGCTTTAAGTGATAGATGTAATAAGATGGTTTTGAAAGGTCTTCTACCTTCTACTATTGCTTCTGCCTCAGTTGGGGGCTCAAACCTCTTCTAGTAAAGTTGACAAAGGGAATAAAAAGAGCCCAGGAATCAGACCCCTGATTGTTCTCTCCATTTGGCTCCAAATTCTGAGCTGTCAGCAAAAGTTACCAAGACATCAGATCTGACACCTTTTGTCAGAGCCTACTATGTCAAGATCCAAGTCTGCTTGGATCCAATCTCCACTTTATGCCCCGGATCCAATATCTTCTTGGCTCCATTTGTCCTTCTTACAGAAGACACCTAGAAAATTCTCCAGACTATCTTCTACTACTTCATCTCTTAGAACTTCTAGAAACTTATTTGAGGTAGAGGTGGATGGGATGATGAAGAAGTTTCTCAGGGCTCAGATGCAGATGGGAGTGATTCTAGCTCCATTTCCCATCGGACCCGTGAGCCTGCCCTCCTCTCAATATCATGTCGCATCTCCTTCTCGGATTTGACCAGTGGTTTTGGAGCCATCTGATCTGAGATCTTCAAGGATGTCTTTGTTGGATATGAAAACCACTTATTCTACTACTCTGACCAACCCCCCTGAGTTGACTGGCTCCAATCTCTTCAGAGGAGGATGACTCTCGGAGCCTAAGCACTGACGCCGGCTCTGGGGGTGGGGGGGTTGGAACTGACTACAAAGCTGTAGGAGTCGTCCTTGCCTCTCGGTACTTTGGCTTTGGATAACTCAGCCCTGACTCCCTCCTTGAGGCAGGAATCCATGGCATTACAGAGTTTGGCACAGGTAGCTTTGGTGGCAGTGTGACTGGCTGATGTTTCTCCTGGACCCTTTGTCTCTGATGTTCTGGAGAGGGATTTCTCTTTACCCAGAAAGAGAACATCCTTACCTCTTCAGATCCTATGCTCCTTCCAATTACTTTGAGCTTTGATCCTGTCATTCCTACCCCACTGGGACAGTCACCCTATTCAAGCCTTCAGCCAGTCCTCATCCAGGACTCCCCAACTTCTTCTAATACTTCACCAGACCATCCCACTGTTGAAATCCCTAAGAAGAGAACATGGAAGAGGAAGCACCTAGATTCCCCTCAGGAATCTGTCATTGAAGACATGGACTTCAATGAAGGGAAAGGGTCCACTAGATCTCCACCTGATGATGTCTCCTTTGGATAGATCATAGACCTTCTTAAACAGAAAGGTGGATGGGCCTCCTATATCCCATTCCTAAGAGGATTCTGTATTTCTGGAATTTTTGGGGCTGGCCCAGCTATGCCTTGGGTGCTCCTTCTGGCTAATGAGTTGATCAATCTTATCTCATGCCAAGCATGG